>NC_064865.1:10181774-10404274 GCF_024139225.1 Suncus etruscus
TAAAAACTAGTGAGAACAAACTAAAATCAAGAGTCTATCACTTATCCTGGATCATTTTCACTCTGGCTTCAAGTGACTCCCATGATCAATATCAGGGGGAATTTTCCCTCTACCATTAAGGCAGTGGTTCTCAAATAGTGAGGCTCCATAAAGGGAGCACGTTTGACCTCGGCAAACACTGTCATAACAAGCTAAACCCCATGTTTATGTCTCTGTATGTCTCTGGAGCTGAGAGTTGCTGTGTCCTGCTTCAAACCCCACTTTGAAAAGCTATGCATTGCAAAACGTGCTCACTGTAGCCATTAATCCAGACATCACATCTGATTAAAAAATCAGCTCAGAATATTTTATATATTTTTGTTTGGCAGGTTAAAGTTTTCTTTAATGAAGATATTATTTACAACTGCACGGGGGGTTGTAAAAATGTTTTCTTCTTCCTAGGGGTGCATGTCAGAAAAGAATTGAGAAGCACTGCGTTAGGGAGATGATGATGAAACATCAGTTGCACTTGGGTGAGTTCCTGGAAAGCTACATCTCTTTCAGTGGAAAATCAGGGATTCCTGGAGCAGAAGCTCTAAAAACACAGCAGGACTCAAAGGTCACATGGAGGTGGACAGCAGAGGTCAGCAAGGCTATGCATCTTTGATACAGGGACTTAGGGAACCTGGGAAGTATCAAAGTGGCATGAGGAGGCTCAACAAGTGCGTCTCTCCATGCCTGACATCATAGTAGGTGATTGATTGTCAAAGTGAATGAGATACAGAAATCTGGATTCCATGGGTTTTTTTAACTTGGATCACCTGACACCTGTTTTCAATGTAATTCATGTGCAGTTGGCCCATTTAGAGTGTACAATAGCTTGGGGCCAGAGCGATAGCTCAGTGGTAGGGCGTTTGCCTTGCACATGTCTGACCCAGGATGGCAATGGTTCGATCTGATGACATCCCATATGGTCCCCCAGCTAGGAGTGATTTCTGAGTGCATAGCCATCAGTAACCCCTGAGCATCACTGGGTATGGCCCCAAAACCAAAATAAATAAATAAAATAAAGTGTACAATAGCTTGTGGCTCTATACCATTATTTTCTCAGCAAAAGAACACAGTAAAAGTACACTAAGTATACAATAACCACAGTCAGCTTCTTGTACAATCATCTCCTCTACCTATAGTCAGACTGTTACACAACCATCTCTGCTCCCTCAATCTGCAGCCAGACTCTTGTGGAACCATCCTCAATACCTAAACCTATAGTTCTCTCTCTCTCTTTCTCTCTCTCTCTCTCTCCAACAATAACTCTATAAGCAAAGACTTGCCCCTGCCTTCTCTTCTCTTCCAGCCTCCTCTCCTGAAGCATCTTCAATAAATTTGCCTAGACCCACAACAAGATCTGCAAGTCCATCCATGAGGTGGCACATGTTTGGACTCCCTCTTGACCCAGTGTCACTGGATGGACCACAAACACCCTTTTCTGTGGACATCTGGAATGTTCTTTTAGAGCTCTTGTGAGCTCTTATGCTGGCACTACAAACATCAGTGCCTGGGAACCAGGCAGCCCCGAGATTCCCTCATGTCATCCTCAGAGACACATTACCCGGCAGCCATCCTCTTTGGGTACCCAATTACATGGATAGCATTAGGCCTAGGAACACATCTACTTGTGAGACCCTCTGCTTGCTCATGGATAGGGAAGTGAGAAGGTCATGTGAAAGAGATGGGACAAAGGCTACAGTTTTCATTCACCACACCATACGACCCTGTTTAGCTTTCCTGCAAGCTAGCCCAATCCAATGAACTTTATTTCAATAAAAATTAATGTGTCAGGGCCAAAGTGATAGAACAGCAGGAAGAGTATTATGTGGCTGATCCAGGTTTGATCCTTGGCATCCCATATGGTCCCCAGACCACCACCAAGAGTGATTCCTGAGTGAAGAGCCAGGAGTAATCCCTGGATGCCAGTATGTGTGGGGCCCCCAGTAAAACAAAAAAGAAAGAAAGAGAGGAAAGAAAAAAGAAAGAAAGAAAGAAAGAAAGAAAGAAAGAAAGAAAGAAAGAAAGAAAGAAAGAAAGAAAGAAAGAAAGAAAGAAGGAAGGAAGGAAGGAAGGAAGGAAGGAAGGAAGGAAGGAAGGAAGGAAGGAAGGAAGGAAGGAAGGAAGGAAGGAAGGAAGAAGAAAGAAAAAAGAAAAAAAAGAAAGAAAGAAAGAAGAAAGAAAGAAAGAAAGAAAGAAAGAAAGAAAGAAAGAAAGAAAGAAAGAAAGAAAGAAAGAAAGAAAGAAGGAAGGAAGGAAGGAAGGAAGGAAGGAAGGAAGGAAGGAAGGAAGGAAGGAAGGAAGAAGAAAGAAAAAAGAAAGAAAGAAAGAAAGAAGAAAGAGAAAGAAAGAAAGAAAGAAAGAAAGAAAGAAAGAAAGAAAGAAAGAAAGAAAGAAAGAAAGGAAGGAAGGAAGGAAGGAAGGAAGGAAGGAAGGAAGGAAGGAAGGAAGGAAGGAAGGAAGGAAGGAAGGAAGGAAGGAAGGAAGGAAGGAAGGAAGAAAGAAAGAAAGAAAGAAAGAAAGAAAGAAAGAAAGAAAGAAAGAAAGAAAGAAAGAAAGAAAGAAAGAAAGAAAGAAAGAGAGAGAGAGAGAAAGAGAAAGAAAGAGAAAGGAAGGAAGGAAGGAAGGAAGGAAGGAAGGAAGGAAGGAAGGAAGGAAGGAAGGGAGGGAGGAAGGAAGGAAGGAAGGGAGGGAGGGAGGGAGGGAGGGAGGGAGGAAGAAGAAAGAAGAAAGAAAGAAGAAAGGTAGGAAGGAAAGAAAGAAAGAAAGAAAGAAAGAAAGAAAGAAAGAAAGAAAGAAAGAAAGAAAGAAAGAAAGAAAGAAAGAAAGAAAGAAAGAAAGAAAGAAAGAAAGAAAGAAAGAAAGAAAAGAAGAAAGAAAGAAAGAAAGAGAAAAGGAAGAAAGAAAGAAGAAAGAGAAAGAAAGAAGAAAGAAAGAAAGAAAGAAAGAAAGAAAGAAAGAAAGAAAGAAAGAAAGAAAGAAAGAAAGAAAGAAAGAAAGAAAGAAAGAAAGAAAGAAAGAAAGAAAGAAAGAAAGAAAGAAAGAAAGAAAGAATCTAAAGGAAATGGAATACTGTATTGCCCCCATGTCCATGAGAGCCACTATTTTCTTTCGATAAGATGAAGCAAAGTTTCAATTCCACTCATCTGCACAGCATTTAGCTCGAGGTGGTGCATCAATAGGAACTACCTGGGAGGGAAAGTATGAGGGTCAATCCCAGCTGTGGCAGCACCTCCCATTTCTCCCAGCACAGTGGGCCATGGGGAAGGCCACAGGACAACATCGCAGGCCACTGTTACCTCCATAGAACACTGACCCTGCAGGGCACCGACTCCAGCAGAAAGTCACACTAGAAACAGGCATCTTGCTGTCACAGAAGATGTTTTAAGCAGCTCCTGTTCCCCATCCTGATTCAAACTTAGGCCCGACTCCTCCTCCCAACAACCAGCATCCTCAATAGGAAGGTGCCCAGTGCCAAGTATGTCCCCCAGCATTCTGTACCCCCTGATGGAAGCAGCCACGGGACTGCAGAGCTGATGCAGCAAAGAGCGGGACATGGTAGAAGGCCTCCTCAACGCCCTTTTTTTCCCCCCACAAAACAATTATATAGGTGAGCCACTTGTATTTGGAATTATTCTAACATAGAGAATTCCTAACCCATTTACTTCTACTTTCCTCTTTTCAGCACAGTGTATATCAGGGACTCAAAACCAAGTGTAAATTAACTCAGAATGCAAAAGAGTTTTTGTTCCCAAGCCAGGAGCGATGTCTGAGTATATAGGCAGGAGTTAACCCCTGAGCATCATCGGGTATGGCCCAAAAAGAAAAAAAAAAGTTCCTTTGCTGAATGCAAGGGACTTTAGAAGAAGGGAAGGAGGAGAAAGAAAACGAAGGGAAGCCTGGCCTGATCATTTTGTTTTGCTTTGGTTTTTTGGGGGGGTGCACCCAGGTTACTCTTGGGTTACTACTCATGCTCAGGGCTTACTCCTGTCTCTACTCAGGAATCTCAGGGAATCCAACCTGGGTCTGCTGCAGGCAAGACAAATCCTCTCTTTGCTATGCAATCCCCTGGCCCATAGCTTAGTCTTTTTTGTTTGTTTGTTTTTTGCTTCTTTTTGGGTCACACCTGGTCACGACCAGGGGTTACTCCTGGTTATATGCTCAGAAATCACTCCTGGCTTGGAGTACTGTATGGGACTCTGGGGGGATCAAACGGTGGTCTGTCCTAGATTAGCATTTGCAAGGCAAATGCCCTACCACTTGCACCACCTCTCCAGTCGCAGCTTAGTCATTTTGATGTCCAGGAAATCTTTATATCAGGCCTCTGCCAGGAGGAAATTCAGCTCAGTTCTGATGTCTATGCACAGGCTCCTCCCTGTATCGAGCATCATCTTTGCTGGGTTTGGATTCAGCACACTCCCACAGCAGGCTCTGTCTCATCAAGTCCACTGAGGAACACAGAGAAAGGTTCCACTCCACCAGCTAGTCTGATGGCAGCCAGAACCGTCGAAAGCAAAAAGGTGAAGCCACACCCACACCCCCACTGTCCCTGAGGTACATCTTGACTCCTACCTGTGATTGAAAATAGAACCTTCCAGAAAAAAAAGACACATTTGCTCCAGCACCTGCCAGGCTGAGCTGGAGCCGACTCCTGAATACATACCTCCAGCATTGCATAACCACAGAATTCTCAGGTTCTGCACCCTCAAGATTCTCTGACAATGCCCTGACTATTCACCCCCCTAGACTGAACTTCACTGAAAGTGCCTGGCACTTTCAAGGCATTATTTCCCCCATGAACAAACGTGGGAGAAATGGGAAGGGGACCACAAAATCCAGAAATCCCCACTATTTCACAGATCAGAGAAAACATCCCTAAATAAGGCAGCAGAGCCACAAAGAAGGATTCTACCACTTGGCACTGAGCCCTGCAAGTTCAGTTCTGATGGTGGCGTTCACCAGCCTCCCACACGGAGTCTTCCTCACATTGACACGGTCATCATTCCGGTCCCCACTGCCTCCACTCAGCCTCATCCACCCCACTGGGTAGTACCTGAAGTTGTGATCTGCCAGGGTTTCTGAATGTGCCACAGCCAGAAATAAAGTCCAAACTGGAATTCTTGGGGCTAAACTGTAAGCACAGTAGGAAGGGCATTTGCATTGTATGCAGCATCACACAGGGTTCCTCAAGCCTAGTAATTCTTGGGCACAGAGCCAGCAGTAAACCCTGAACACCACTGGGTGTGGCCCCAAAATCAAAAGAAAATTTTTTTTTTGTTTTTGGGCCACACCCGGTGATGCTCAGGGATTACTCCTGGCTATGCACTCAGAAATCGCTCTTGGCTTAGGGGACCACATGGGACACTGGGGGATCAAACCACGGTCTGTTTTAGTCTGGTGCATGCAAGGCAGATGCCTTATGGCTTGTGCCACCGCTCCGGCCCCAAAAGAAAAAGTTTTAGCTCTTTCTACCAGACCCAGTCCACGTTGCCTTTCAGCAGAAAGGGCTTGTGAGGAGTCACAGAAAACACTTCAAAGGGAGCTGCAGGTGTGTGGGCAATATACCTGCCAACAACACACTTAAACGCTATTTGCCAAGATAAGAAAGCACCAAAAAGCATAAGCAAGGTGTCAAGTGAATGAAACTTCAAGAAATGCAGAGCAGGCAATTTCCAGAGTGGAAATGTTCTATGACTGCCCAGAAACTTTAAAATTCTGAGAATATTGGCTTGTATCTACCAGTCTTTCTCTCTCTCTCTCTCTCTCTCTCTCTCTCTCTCTCTCTCTCTCTCTCTCTCTCTCTCTCTCTCTCTCTCTCTCCTCATTTTACACTCATTTAAATGCCCACTGTTGAGGGCTGTTTGCCCAGTGGACAGTATGATCTTAAACAAAATAGCTTCCTGCCTATTACTTTATCAATTCATTGGATCACCCATTTGAAACAAGGTAAATCCCAAACTGGGCTAGAAAATACTGCATTCCTGGAGTTCCGAGAAAGTGCAAATCTCAGGGGCACAGGATAACTTTGCAGCCCAGAAGTTGCTGCCACTGCTCTCAGTATCACTCCTCACTCCTTCCACAGAAAGGTGTTGATTCGGGAAGCAATGGTGCATCGAGCTTCCCCCCACATGCAGTAGCCTTTGAGCTCTGCTGAGCCCCAAAAGGCAGCTAGGGAGGCTGGAGACAGCACCACGGGCCAGGTGCTGTCATTCGGGGCTGTGTGATGCTGCCTATGCCTCTGTCTACATTGGGAAACCAGATGGGGCTGGCAGGCAGGACTGTCTGCATAAGTGCAGATACTCGAGCCCTGCCTAAGGAGATAGCTGACTCCCTGGAAATGTGGGCACGTTCACACACAATGATAGCTCCCTCCTCCGCCTCCTCTTCCTCCTCCAGCCACTCTGCCAAGAACCGCTCCCTGTGGAGTCAGCAGTGGCGTCACCAGCGGCCCAGTACCGTCATTCGAGCCACCTTGCACATTCAGGCTCCACAAGGCGCACAGAGCGGGGACCAGAAGGGGGAGCATGAGCTGAAGGAAGTGGGGGTAAAGGCGGACCAGGCACTACTGCCCAGCACCCAGGACACACAAAAGCCAAAGGAAAGTCCTGACCCATGGGAAAAGGCATCTCTGCAGACCGTTAAGAGCTGCCTGGCCAATGTCACATGCCCCTGCAGGAGGGACGCCGGAGCTCATCCACACACAGGACTCAGGTCTACCAACGTGCCTTTTAACAAGCAGTGTCCATTTCTGGAAGATTCCTGGGACAATGACTTCAAAGTCTCTGCCTTCATTCCCACTGGCCACATCTTGGAGCAGGTGTCTGGAGCCTAACGATATTGCTGAATGAGGAGAGCAAGGTTCCCCCCATATGTCTGACTTCCTCCATTCTGAGGGCCGAGTCCTGCAGGCTGGGATCTGAGCTGTCAGGAGTGACCAGGCAGAGAAGGGACACAGAGCAGTCTCAGAGAGTAGGACAGTGTCCACTCACCCCCCCCTTCCTGGCTCAGCCTCCTTCTCATCCCCTCTCCTCTATCCCTCCCTCAGGATAAACAAACATCAACTACACCCAGCCTGTCCCCTGGACCTCCAGAAAGTGTTCACAGGACATGGGTATGATCTCAGTGAGGCACACAGCTCCTCAGACACTCTCCTTCCCACACTCTGGGGGCCTCCACATGGCCTCCAGCTGGACCTCTGACTACAGGGATAGTAAAGTGTATAAGAATGGGGTCCATGCCTTCCCCTGCAGCCCTGGTGCCCACCCAGGGAACAGTGAGAAAAGGGCAGTGGACAGTGGATCAGCAATGATTGTACAGCACCTTATCCTTTTACCACCGTGTGTGTGTGTGTGTGTGTGTGTGTGTGTGTGTGCGCGTGCGTGCACGCGTGCAAATCAACCTGTCCAGCAGACGCCACAGAGCAGAGTCCTCTCTGCAAAGCCAAGTGTCACATCCACACACTCTGGCCCCTGACATCTGCTCGGAGACAAGACAAGGTGTCCCTGGAAAAGTGTACCCCACTTTAGCTGGGGACCTCCCCTGCCGCATCTTTCTGAGCAGAACCACACACAGGACTCTGTGCTATGACCCCGACATGTCACAGCTCAGTGGAGACCCCTGTAGGAAAAAGAGTGAGGGGAGATCTTCCTGTTTCTGCAAATGGAGAAGGTACCAGGGCAGACAGGCAGGCAGGCACAGGGCAGGCTGTGTGCTAACCTGTGTTCAGGTTTATACCAGCAGCAAGGGCCCAGAAGCTGTGTTCTTGGAGAGATCTGGTGCCCCTGGTCCCTCCTGAAAGTGGGAGCTGGTATCCATTTGTGGAATATGAAAAGACAGTCTGAAAATAATCCCCATAGACAATAGAGACAAGGACCAGGAACTGGTCTATGGTAGGATGCTTGTCACAAAGAGTGGGGAGAGCAGTTAGGACAGAGAAGGAACAATTAGAACAATGAGAATGGACAAGAACTGGGTGCTGAAAGAAGATAAAGCAATATACGTGATACTCCTTCAGTAATTATACTGCAAATCACCATGTCTAAAAAGAAAAAAAAAAGAAAGGAGAGAAAATATCTTCCATAGAGGGAGGGCAGAGGGGAGATGCTAGAGGGGAGAGGGAAGGATGGAAACTGGGGACACTGATAGTGGGAAATGTGCCTTGGTGAAGTATGTTGGACATTGTATGACTGAAATGCAATCAGGAACAATTTTATAACTGTGTATCTCAGTGATTGAATTAAAAAAATTTTTATATATGCATATATATATATATGTAAAAGAAAGTGGATACACCAATATGATGAGAAAGTTCACAGAGCAAAAGGCAAACCCCTCACTTCAAAGAACAAAAACAAGGGGGTCAGAATGCTGGAAGGGGGCAATAGGCGTAGGTGGCATCTCACAGAGCTGATGTTTAAGGGCCTATCCCTAGAACCTTGTGAGTTCTGAACCTATGACAAAATGGCGGCTGCAATCTTAGAAAATATTCCTGTCTTGCAAGGGACTACAGAGCCAGAAGATTTCTTCCAGCCCCGAGACACTGAACCTGGGGCCCCATAGGAGTGACGAGGTCATGCACTGACCCAGGAAGAGGGTCTGCCCTTACCCTCCCTCTGCCTATGCCAGGGACCCACTGGGCCATTCACAGACTGTTCCACACCATGACTGTCCAACACACATTGTAACACATGACCCAGTTACATATGACAGGTCAATACCTATGTCCAGACCCTGCACATGACCAGCACCACACACAGCAGGGGCCTCACTAAGGGCCCCTGATTTATCTCTAGAAGTTCACCAGAATCAGCAACTAAGATTTAAAGAAATAAAGGGAAAATGCATGACGGCTGCCATGTCTGCCCATCCGCCAGTGCCAGAGACTCGTCTGACTCATAATAGAGGCAAACCAAGCTCTGAAAACTCACTGATAGACTGGCCTCTAGGCTAATGGCCCCGGGTATGGCCTCTCTGGAGGGGCAGGGCATATCCTCTACCCAGCTAAAGCCCCAAAAGCTGCACACCCACCCCACAAATGCCACTACACTCATGGACCAGTTTCACCACTTTTCCACTCATCTCAGCAGAAACTACCAACTGATAAAATTGTCTGTTTGGGGACTGAGATCTCTGGGGACTCTGGGATTTCCTATCCCCTGAAATACCTCTGTACATCCTTCCAGAAGTGCCAGTATCCTTGCCTACAATCCACTATCATCTACAATCCAATCCACTACAATCCAATCTACAATCCACTGCGGCTTCCCCATGAGCTCATGGGCCCAGCTCCATAGATCCTTGAAGCTCTGAACCAAGGAGTCAGAAGGGTCTATGCGAGTCCTCCATCATTTCAATATTGACATCCCGGCAGGAACCAAATTAGGCATGAAATTATCATAGAAGCCACCTAAGCTCAACAAACTAAACCAATAACAGAATAAATGAAGGTTCAGCTAGCAACAAACAGCTCAGTAAACCTTCAGATAATAGCATCACAACTCCATGGTGTGCTGTGGCAATTTTCACACATTTTCTTTGAATGAAGTTTTTTTTTATAATTCTATTGCCATTTAGTTGTAACACACAATATTATGTAAGTCATTCCTACCTGCCAAGGCTCACACTTGGGGGTAGGTGGAAAACTAGGGGACAAGAGTTGGAGGGAAGGCTACTCTGGGGGTGGTATTGATGTTGAACATAAAATGCCAGGAACAACTGTATTATGAATACAGTTAAAGAAATTTATTTTGAGAGAGAGAGAGATGAATGAGGTGGCCCTGCTTGTAGGTTGGGCATGCAACTCTAGTAGTGACCTTGTCAGCTCTGCTAGTGACCTGCCCCCCAAACTCCCAGTCACAGCATCACATGAAGTGTTATATGTGAGCACCATAGGGCAGCCCCTGAACATGACACAAGACACAGAAAATGGTCCTCCAAGAGCAAGTTGTCATGCCCCTCCTGCTGCCCCATCCTAGCCGTCCCGAGCTCTTGCCCCCCAAGCACCCGAATATCTCTTAGGTTCTGCTTACTGGCCGGATGTGACTCACTCAAGGACATGGAAACCCACATGGAGGAATCTCAGGTGGAAACCCCAAAATTCTCTGACCTAGGAAGGTGCCAAAGTACTCTCTCTGGAGTAGAATAATGGAATATGAATACTACCCACCTCACCACATACCACACCATAACACACCACAAACACACACGCATGCACACACACAAACATGCACACAAAGTAGACTGAGGTCTAAAGGCAGCTGTAGGCCAAGCAGGGAAAATCCACATCTGACCATGAACTTGACCCTGGAGACAAAGAGGGCTCTTCCTACCCAACGGGATCACTCTGAGGACCCCAAGGAGCAGACTAGTCTCACCTAAAAACCAGAGGCACTGCCCAGATGACAGGTCACCATCTCACAGCCCACAGAACCTGGGTGGCAATGACACAGCCCAACTGTCACAGGAAATGTCTGCCTAACATGGTGATTTACAGTACTAGTTTCCCTACTTCTTTTTTTTTTTTTTGGAGGGGTGGGTTGGGTCACATCCGGCAGAGCTCAGAGGTTACTCCTGGCTCTATGCTCAGAAATTGCTCCTGGCAGGCTCAGGGGACCATATTGGATGCCGGGATTTGAACCACCGTCCTTCTGAAAATGCCTTACCTCCATGCTATCTCTCCGGCCCCAGTTTCCCTACTTATTTTAAAGGTATTAAACACCTTTTTCATTCTCCCTTGAAGCCCTCATATGCGTTATCAATAGTAGAACTTAGTAATTAGACCAATGAGTTCTATTAACCTTTCGATTCAGGGCAAAAAAGGATTCTTTCTTCCAGTTGAACAGTCACTGTTCCAGTATACCCTCATGCTCTGCACATATTATCAACAAGCATGATCCTTGGAAGCTGGGGAGCTGGTTGGAGAAATCTGTCCATGTGTACACACAGAACAGATAACCCACATCACCAACATCACAGGATGAGAGGAACCAAGATATGTTTCTATTTTCCATGTTGTTTCCCCTCTTTGCTGAGGATCCCAGGAGACATGCTTATGGCCTGTGCAAAACCCTGGGCTCAAGCCCTATCCTTTCATGGTCCCCATGCACTGAGGATGATCCTGGCAGCCTCTGAGAGACCCTGGTAGAGCCCACACAGTCCTGACCACTGGGCCTTGCTGAGCACTCCCCAGAAGATCTGATAAAACCCCTTTTATCCTCCCCAAAGACATTTCATATTGGCCCTGGAAGGATTCCAGGAGAGAAACCCAAAGCCTGGTCATGCTTCCAAGAAGCATGTTGGACGTGGGAAATCCCATGATCATTTATTTGGGTCTAAATCAAGCTCAGGAATAGCTCTGGAGCTGCAGAGATGTGGGGTGTCAGACAGTAGCAGTCCAGGCTGACATATGTGGGTGCCCTGGCCTCAGCCCACTTCTCTCTGCCTGGCACAGCTACATCTCACCTGTAGTACTGTTTCCTGTGGGATCCCACAAGAGACTCAAGGCCAGGAGAGCCCCTCATCCACTGCAAGAAAAGTAGAGGTGCAGAGAGAGCCCTGAACCCAACAGGACCCTAAAAGGGTGATAGGGTCGGAGCGGTGGTATGGAACAGTGGTAAGATGTCTGCCTTGCTGGCGCTAGCCTAAAACAGACCATGGTTCAATTCCCCTCTGTCCCATATGGTCCCCCAAGCCAAGAGTGATTTCTGAGTGCATAGCCAGGAGTAGCTCCTGAGTGTCACTGGGTGTGGCCCAACAAACCAAAAGAAAAAAGTGTGAAGCCAGCAGATGCTTCTCTGTCTCACTGGGAGGACTGTTCTGTAGGTTATATTTCTGGAGTGCAGAATCCTTAGACGAGTCCATGTAGGGGGTAATGGGTACTCTACATGCTGAGACCATGCATCTAGGGGCTCACATCACCCTATAATTCTCACATCACTGCTGAAATCACCATTCAAAAATCTTCTGTTCCTGCTCAGCTCTTGAGGATGTTGGCACCAAGCTCAAAAGTCCAGGGGGCGTAGAGATAGATGGAGGTAGTATATTTGCCTTGTAGGTAAAAGTATGGTGGTTTGAATCCCAGCATCCCATATGATCCCCGAGCCTGCCAGGAATAATTTTTGAGCATAGAGCCAGGAATCACCTCTAAGTGCTGCCGGGTGATACACAAAAACAAAACAAACAAACAAACAAACAAAACTAGAGTCCATAAAACAGGGGTCAGGCGTGAAGGAAGAGAATGAGTATTGTGGGGTTATGAAAGAAGGGAACACTGTGCTCAGGGTCAGGGGGTAACTCAGAAAACAGCAGGGAGCTCTCTCTCAAGAAGCTAAACACAGGACCAGCCTGGGCCCCTCCGGTGGAGATTCTAGGGCTCCAGGCCCCAGTGAGGAAATGCTGATTCATAGGACTGCCCCCATCTGCTACAGCATTTGACTGCAGTGGAGAAGATGCAGGAAGCGGGTGTGGAAGGAAGATACTTGTGCTAGGCAGCACAGTAGAGAGGGCTTGAGAGGACAGGGTGATGGAGAACAGCGAGCCACCCTCTGAGACAAGAGTGGTGCCAAGGTAGAAGACAGGCCATTGAGGAAAACAATTCTGAAAAATAAACTGGTGGTACCCACCGGAGAACCACATCTGTAGGAGACACCTGAGGCTGCGGTGGAAGAAAAGTTGGAGATTCCACTGCTCCAGATGCAAAGATGAGCAGGGAAGCACCTGGCTAGGTTCCCAGCACCTCTTAGGGTCAGCAGAGCCTTGCCAGGAGTGATTAGTCCTATAAGTTTTGTGTAGAAGCCCTGAGCACTGATGAGGGTGATCCCATAAAGTACAAAACTAGAGAGAAACTGAGGAAAAACCAGAGTCTGGTTATTCTGCCAAGTCAGAAGTCCAGTGGGTACCAAAGAGCGGGAATGTTCTCGGTGGCCGGTGCTGGGCTCTGGGTCTTGGGGCACCCTTCAGCCCTCATGCACACCCCATCATCTGTTCCTTCCTCTCCTCATATCCATCGCTTTCTTCCAGAGCTTCTGCCACCACCACAACCACATCCTAAGACCACAAAGGAAGCGATTCCAGCCTGGTGACTGATGGTGGAGACTGATTGCCTTCTCCCTTCAGTGGGGGAGATTCGAGGGTTGGCTCATGTGTGCTGAGTGTCCAGTACAGGGGATAAAAGTGGGGCGAGAAAAGTAGCCCAAGTCGCAATCCACAGCCCCCATGTCCCCATGGGGATTCCTGCTGCAGGGGTGCTCCCCAGCCCCCTACTGAACTGAGAGTGCTCCTGAGCCCTCTGACTTGCAGTGAGTACCTCAAGTCAACTGACCTGCAACATGAGTGTTTCTGAATATCCAGCTACCTGAAAGGTAGGTGCTCCCAAGTCCTGCTGAGCTAAGGTAAATGTTCCTGAGTCCTGCTGCCCAGACATGAGTCTTTCTGTGGCTCTGCCTGTTGAGACTGCAGGAAGCAGTCGTTCCTTGGGCTGCCTTTGTGTGGACCAACCACCCCACCCCTGTGCCCGCCATTGTTCTGCTTGCCTCCGGGAAGAGCAGAGGGATGGTCTGAGCTCAGGACTTCTCCAATCCCTGGTAGGCTTGGCCCCAACCTTATCCTAACCCCAACCCCAATGAGAAAAGCAGAAGAAACTCAACACTTTTCAACCACACCCCCATCCCATGGTGCTCAAGAGTCCAGGGTCGTTCAGCCAACCAATCAAGGATTGATGCCAGAACCAAGCCTGTGACACTGCTCCGGCTCTACCAGGTAGAAACCCAGCTGGGCCAGGTAGTACTCAGGGACTATGTAGTATCATCAAACCAGGGCAAGGGCATGTCCTAACCACTGTCCTCCCCATCCCCAGTTAGCTGGGGGATTAATGCACAGATATATCAACCCACTGTGCTCTGCAGTCTGAAGGACTGTTGTTCCGGCTTCATTGGTGTTTTACTGTTTGGTTTTTTCCTATTGTTACCACTCTATTTGTTACCATTTTCCCCTTTCTTCTTCTAAATTCATATTTATAACACCTATATGAATCCTTCTATATTTTTTTCTCTTTTTTCTTCCTCTTTTCATTTCGTATATTTCCAACATTACTGAAATCGTCTTGCTCAGCCTCACAATTTGAAGGGGAAAAATGGACAGTACCAGGACTAGACAGTCATATGAACATTTAGTGGAAATAAAAAATGATCAGACTTGAGCACCAAACCCAAAGTCAACGACAACAGAATCGATACCCAATCTACAACAAGCTGTACAAGAGGGGACCAGTTATGCTAGTATCCTGGGGGGTAAAAGAGGGAGAAGTGGGATGCATGGTGGGAAAAGGGATGGAGGGAAGACAACTCTGGTGGTGGGAATTCCCTTTATTCATTATCACGATAACCTTAAATATTACTGTGAAAGAATTGTAACTCACTCTGGCCACAATAAAAATTAAAAACAAAAAACCCATGATCTTCTAATAAACTGCAGAGCTTTATATTAAACCCACTGAGTCATGTGAGTTCTGGTGGGGTAAAGGTGATCTCTCATCTCTCAGGTCCTCAGAATGTTTGCTTAGGTTTTGGTTTTGAATGGGATGTGATATGTAGTGGGGGAGGGGGTGCACCCTGGGCTTCTCTGCTCCTGGGCACATCCTCACCTTCAAGTTAAAGCAAATTAAATTACAAAAGATGCTCCCCACTGCAATAGCGCAGTGGGAATGGTATTTGCCTTGCATGTGGGGACTCATTTTCCATCCTCATCATCCCATATGGTCCCCGAGTCCTGCCTGGAGTGATTCCTGAGTATAGAGTGGGAGTAACCCCTGAGCACCACCGGGTATGGCACAAGTAACAAAACTAAAATATAATACACAGCATTTCTGAAGCACACACAGACCTGCCCACAGCCTGTTCTGCCCCGCTGAGCTGCACCCCCCACCCTGAACAGACACAGGGTCCCTAAGGCCTACTACTACACCCACTGAGAAGAGGGGAGCTGTTGGCTAGGAGAAATGATGAGCGCTGGTGTCCATGGGAAACAGCCCCCCTGAGCGGAGGAGCCCTCACAAGTCACTTCCCGTCCCCTGCTTCTTTCCCCCAAACTCTTTCCTTTCATGTCCTGCCAAGAGAGGAGCATTCTGCCCACTCCAGCCCTTCCTGCTCTCTGGGCTTCCAGAAGCCGCGTCCGGTCACTGCAAACAAACCACGAAGGATAAGGGGGGCAGCTCCCAGGCCCACCTCCCACGCCCACTTCAGGAGACCCTGGACCTCGCCTGGGCCCCAGAAACTCAGCAGAGCACAGCACAGCACAGTACACACACACACACACACACACACACACACACACACACACACATACACACGGCTCAGAGCCTAGGTAGCCCTGGGTACACTGGGCAAGCACCTGTACGTCTCCTAGACAAAGGGGCCTGTACCACTCCACTAAGACACAGGGACAAAAGGTCTAGACCAGGAGTCTCAAACTCAATTTACCTGGGGGCCGCAGGAGGCAAAGTCAGGGTGATGCTTGAGTGCAAAGTCAGTAGTAAGCCTTGAACATTGGGGAGTGTGACCCAAACAACTAAAACAAAACAAAACAAAAAAGATTCCTCTAGGGCAGGGCCACAAAATGTTGTACAAAGAGCAGCAAACAGCCCATGGGCAGAGAGTTTGAGACCCCTGGTCTAGACTGTAAGAAACAAACCAGGACAGACACATGGGAGGGAGGACAGTGGCCATCCATGGCTATGTCTGCTCACCCACATGTATACCTATGCACATATGGACAAACACACATATACATGACCCACTTGTGTGTAGACCCCACATGCATGTGAACATGCATGCCCGAGTCTCCTGTACACAACCCACCCCTACATGTATATGCGATCCACCTAGACACACATAAATATGTATACAGATGCATAGAGATACATATTTACCTATGTGCACAAGTCCACCCATACATGCACACAAACCCACATACATGCACACAGACCCACACATGTAAGCACATGCAGCTAACAAGGTCTCTGTTGGATCAAGGGACCTGAATCTATTTGAACATCTGCAGCCCAGAGCCTCCAAATTCAACACAGCCCGAATCTGGCAGCAGGGCCCGGGATGTGCCTGGAATATTATAACACAAGAGCAAAGAGAAAGATAAGAATTGGGGTAGGGGACAGGAGCTGCCATGATCCTGGAATTTAAACAAAGAGCAGGGGACACAGAAGCCAGATACATGAAGGAGTGTGTGTGGCCATGGGTGAGTGTGTGGCCACAGAGAATGTGGGGCCATGGAGGAGTGTAGAGTGACAGAAGAGTGTGAGGTGATAGAGGAGTGGGGGGCCATGGTGAGTCATTGAGAGATAAGGAGCCTCTGTGGGGGTGGGGAGTGAGATGCCCCTTTCTGGGGGCATCTCCAAAAAATAAAGAGCTGCCATAGCCAGAACCTGGGCAGACAAGCAGAGCCCTGGGCATCAGGCAAGGCACGTCAGAGAAGGCCAAGCCTCCCAACAAGATGCCAGCCTGCAACATGGCTGGTTTCTGTGGCCAGCCAGACAGAGACTGTGGCCAGGAGATGGTGTCCACGAAAGGGAGCATGGGCAGGCAGCAGAACAGGAGCTGGCATGTGGGTTAGGAAAGGGTTTCCACAAAACCCAGTAAGGAGGAAGGAAGTTGCAGCTAAAATAAAACCCCTGAGTGGACGTGGCGGAAATAATATTAAGTGATAAGACAAAGCAAAATGTCAACATCAGAAGTGGGGCAGGAAAATGAGCAGGACCAGTCTAGAGGCAAGCCCAGAGGAAAAGGACCACTCAGGTCGGCAGAGAAAGAGACTGGGGGGACCCAGCCAGAGACTACTCGGGCACAGGTGACATGACTTTGCAGGACATCTCTCTGGAGGCCCTGGGCCCAATGAGTAAAGCACATACCCTTTGGCCTGTCCCTGCTCCCCTGAGCCACCAGGGGCCTGAAAATTCAAGTACATGGTTTGGCCATGAGTTTCCCAGTGCCCAAGCGGAGGTCACTTCGAGGTGCCCCTTGAGGCTGCTCCTCCATCCACAAAGAAAATACCCTAACGCTGCACCCACATCTTCACAGGCCACCGCTCAGGGTCTTACCAACACACCATGGTTCCTCCCAGACGGAGCCGGGCTTCCAGCCAGCATCCCAAACAATAGTTCACATCCTCAGGGTAAGCACAGAGCCTGCTGTGGCCCGGTCTAGGAAACACAAGTGTTTTTTCTTCGTGTGTGAACCCGGCTATGATGGCTGTCCGTCTGTGGAGACGGGTGAGGGCCATTGGGGTGGGCACCATTATTGCTGCTGCTTCTTTTCTTTTTTCTTTTTTTAATATTCATGGTTTGACATTTTGGGATCTTGTGTGGGTGGAGTAAGTGGGAAGCTAGAGGAAGACAGAAAGCAAGTGAACAAACTTTGGGGCTGAAAAACAAAGCGATGATCTCAGCGCGGAGACAATATAAAAGGGCCTAGGAGAGCTTCGCTTCATAGTAGGCAGGGCAGGCCAAGGGAACTGGCCTTCAGGAAGGTTCTGAGGATCTCCAGCTCCAGCCACTAGCCAAGGAAAGACCCTAGTGGCCTCCCATCCTTCTGTCTCACAAAGTCGCATCACCAAACCATGGCCAGCACTTTTCTGCATTCTGCCCTTCCTTCTGAGCCGAACTCTGCTGCCCTAACAAGTGTGTGCAACTTTGGTTCTGCCAGACCCACCAACCACGCACTCACAGACTCCCATGGCTCCCTCAAGTCCCCAGTTTGAGGTCCCCATTGAGATGGTTCTAAATTTGCTTTAAATGATGATGATCCTACATGATCCCAGCATGAGGATTGTTCCTGGGCCCCGGTGCAGGATTCCCCAGGGCAGTGCCAGTCAAGGCTCATGCTGCCTTCCTCAGGGGTCCCCGTTGTACCCAGTCTGTCCCAGACCGTGTTGGAGAGAAGTCAATCTGTCTTTGATTTCTTTGTCAAGAAAAGACAGACAAGTAAATGCACATGGCCTCTGAGGAGCTGCATGATGAGAAGCCAGAGCACCCACTACCTGGCTATGGAAAATACCCTCGAAAGCTCTTATGCAATTTTTCTCCCACCCTTTCCCAGGGGTGCTGAGAAGCTGCCTGAAAAGGTTATTTCTGGCTTTGAAAGCCTGTCTGTCTGTCCATATGTCTGTTCATCCTTTTATCTGCCTACAGGTTGGCCTCAATCTCCACACACATATGAAGCTTCTTCACCAACAGACAGTGGCCCTGTGGATACCCCCAGCCCCTTGCTCTGGTCTTCCTGCCCCAGTGCATACAACTGTCCATCCACCCACTGTCCACAGCTAACCCCAGGGGCAACCAGAGGTGCAGAAGGAATTGGGGTCTGCTATGTGTGCTCCATATTGGCCCACAATCTGCTGCAGGAGAGCATCATGCCATCCTTGCACCTGCTTTCAGATTGAGGTGGTTGTGTCATCTCAGGTGATGCATCAATCACAGGGTGTTTGTGCTCCACAGATGTCTTGTCCCAAATGAAAACCAAAATGAGCAGGCAGAGGGAAGTAATCCCAAAGCAGTGAGCAAAGCAGCCATGGCTGGTCCTACTGGACTGGACTGGGGAGTCAGTCTTGGAAGGTGCCACAGTGTTTCTCTCTCTCTCTCTCTCTCTCTCTCTCTCTCTCTCTCTCTCTCTCTCTCTCTCTCTCTCTCTCTCTCTCTCTCTCTCTCTCTCTCTCTCCCTCTCTCTTTCCTTTCCTCCTTCTGTTCCCTTATCTTCCTCTCTCCATCCCTTTCTCTTCTCTATTTCCCTCACTCTGCCTTTTCTCCTTTTCTCTCTCCTCTCTCCCCCTTTCTGTCATTCTCCCTCTTTCCCTTTCTCATTCCTTTTCATGTTATTTCTCCCTCTCCACTCTCATATCCTCTCCCTCTTCCCTCTCTCATTCTTCTCTCTCCATCTAATTCTTCCTTTCTTATCTCTCCTTCTCTCTTCATCTCTCTCCATTTTTCTCTCCCTTTCTCTTCTCCCTCTCTTCCTCCTCTCCTCCCCTATCTCTCTCTTGCTAAGCCACTCACAGGACCCTACACCCCCCCCCCACTATTCAGCCCCTTGCCAGCACCCTCTTCCCCTCAGGCCCCAGGCTTGGTGAGTTCTTTTCCATTGTGGGGCATTGGTGATGAGAATGTCACACTGATGAAGGGGGGTGTTCTTTATATGACTGAAACCCAACTACATTCATGTTTGTAATAAAATTGTATAAATAAAGACATTATTTAGAAAAATAAAGGTCAGAGGCCAGGGAAGGAGTTCAGCAATCAGGGGCCAGGTGTGACTCCATCTCGGATATTACTTGTATCTTTACCTGCAAGACCCCGCCCATTCCTGGGAGGGGTCTTGGAAAGGTTAGATAAGGCCTTTGATCCATGGGATTAAGGACTTTGCCAGGATGGAGGTTGGAGGTGACATGGATGAAAGAAGTAAGATGCAGGGCTAGCTAAGAATGGCAAATGCTTAAATAGGTTTATGATATAGGCAACACAGATGTTGGCCAGGGCAATAAAGATGTTATCTCTCTGGTAGCCTGCCTGTGAATGAGTTCAATACCTGCAGCTCAGCGACCACCTGAAGATAATGACTCAACCGTTAATGGCCAGGGCCTAAGGACAAAGGCCTCCATCTCCACCATCCAAGCCCATCCTAAGGACTGTAAGTCTACAGCCAGGGAGGGAGTTCAGTGGTCAGGGACCAGACACGTGGTCCCACAGCACCTCCAGTCCCAAACCTTCCAGCCTCTCTAGCTGCAGTTCACCAAGTATGGCCCCAGAGAGGCCTGAGCACCACTTGGATCATCCGTTCCAAAGATATCAAACTTGCTTTTTTGCCTAGTGAGCACCAACTGGAGATATTCACGAGGAATTGGGTACAGGGCAGATCTCAGGGAAGTGAGCTTCAGGTGTGCCCCTCCTGGGACACAGCCCCCACTCCCAGGTCAGAAGAGACCAAACTGACTGTGCAACAGGCAAAGTTGTCAAAGGATGGCAGGATTCCTGGAACGGTCCCACCATGCTGAACTGCCTCTGAGCTCACCTCCATTCCAGGTCAGAAGCCCCCAAATCCACTGAAGGGCTGAGGAAGACTGAATGCAGCAGCAAACCCAGTGTCCCTGAAGGAAGATCTGGCCCAGCTCCCTCTGCATCCAACCCATTTGACATCCCAGATCTCTCACTTTTGCCCTTTTGCAGGTCCAGGTCAACTTCTTGGGTTGGATTTCCTTCACAGCATAGGGCCCTAGTTCAAATGCAGGAAGTGGGAGCCATGCTCGGGCCACACCCCACTGACCCTCTGCCTATAACCCCACTCCTCTCACAGTCCTCCCACTGTTCGCCCACTCACTGCTGGAAGCATCCTGCAGGCACTGCTCTTCAGCCCTCCCCACCCTCATCTGGACCATTTCCCGCCCTCCATTTCCCACCCTGAAGTCCACCTTGGAATACCCCCAGGATACTTTGGGTTACTCTGGGACCCTCTGGGACATCCCAGGATATATTGAGATTTGCTAGAATATTCTGTGTCAATCTGGGACACCTCAGATCACCCCAGTTCAGCTGTTCCCAGCCTCAACTCCCTCAACCCCCCCACTAGGCTAGCCCCTACATTAGCCTACACTAGTGACCTCCCTCTCACCTCCTGTCAAGTCACCATTTGTCACCTCCACCTCCCAGAACACATTGTCTCAGTCATCTCAGTTAACTTTTCCCCCAACTTCTTCTCCCCACTAAGATCCCATGCAGGAACTTATCTGCCCCTGATCCCTGCACTCATTAGCCAAACTGAAGCCAAACGGAGACACAAACCGCTAGTCCAGGCTAGCGAGGCTCCCCGCCAAAATGAATGCGGCTCTTTGCCTCTTACCATTCTTTTGTATACTGTGGCTCTTTGCCAAGTTTGGATTTTGTTCTGCTGCTTCTGAGGAGAGATCTCCGAGCACGTAGTCCTGCCCCCAGGCTGCATCATCCGGTCTCCCATCCCTTGGAAACAACTGCACGAGCCAGTGAGTGGGGCACATGTTGGGTCACATCTTGCCGTTAGTTCTTAGTGTGGAGGACACCCTCACCATCACTCAATATGGCAAAAAGCAATATGTGTTTAATAGATTATTGTTAAAATTGCATGCTTTTGTGCGAGTGTTTGTTTTGGCGGGTCACTGCGTGGCGTGGCTCTCTGACTCTCACAGTTTAAAATCTTGGCTCTTTGTGTCAAGCTTGTTCACCACCCCTGCAGTAGTCCCTCATGAAAACCCTCTGAATATTTCTCATAGAGTGAAGGGTGAAGTCCTTCATGTCGTACTCTGCTCCTCTAGACACAACCAACAGGCCTTCCCAGACCCCAACCCAGAGGGGCCTCCGTCAACTTTCAACATGGCACACTGTCTCAACAACGGGGTTTGCTTTCTGCGTATGTGTCAGTGTAAGCAAATGCGCCAGTGCGAATGTATATCCCAGTGTGCGCAAGTGTGAATTGTGTTGATGTACACGAGAGTGTACAAGTGTGAACGCGTGCATGTCAGTGTGCAAAAGAATGTGCGTCGTGTGTATGTATGAATGTGTGTGCAAGAGTGAATATGCATGTTATTGAATATAAGTGTGACTACGTGTCAGTATGCAAAAGACTGAACATGCGTGTCCATGTGTGCAAGTGTGAATGTGTGTCAGTGCGAACAAGAGCAAATGAGCATTTCAGTGTATACAAGGGTGAACGTGCCCATCAGTGTGTGCGAGAGAGAACGCGTCAGTTTGTGTAGTGCAGATGTGAGTCTGTTCAAGTGTGAAGATGTTGCGTCATTGTATCTGAGAATGCAAGTGTGAAGTGGCCATGCCAGTGTGAATTGAGTTCAAAGGCACGTGTGTGAGTGTATATGGTGGATACAAATGTGCATGTACATAAATGGAAGTGTGCATATGCTTGTATGTGTGTGATCCTACCACAACCCTGCTCCTGCCATCCAAGCAGGTTCCCAGGGTGCTCACAAAATGCCCACAACATAGGTACCATCCCCACCTGCCTCAACCCCTCTCTGGATAGGCTCATCCACCCAGCCGACACGGCAGACATGGGCAGCCCGTGAGCCTCTTTCCAGGGGCCCAGTCCCACAACTCCCAGGGCAACACAGACTCCGCACTCCCCAGCATACCCTCATGCTAGTCTGCCCTAGAGGAGCTAAGCTGCTTCTCTGCAGAGCCTCCCTGAGGTGCCCAAGTGACCATGAGTCCGTGCAATAACCTTTCTGCCAGCCTGGTCCTCTTGTGCTCACACATACACACATACATATATACAATGTGGACCAGCGAGAGTTCAGATGGGTGACTCTGTCAAAGCACACGCTTCCACTCCAAGCCCTGGAGGTAGGCAGCTGCTGTGCAACAAGCCCAGCTAAGCTTTCTGCACACCTTACCTCACCTGCCACCCACAAGCATAGACCCAGGGGCAGGCCCAGGGATAGACCTGCACAGTTCTCAGCCTCCAGCACTGGCCTTCTGCTCCAGGAGCCAGCGAGAACAAAGGAAACTGAGGCTGAGAAGAGGATCCAAAGATCAGCAGAGCAGGAGCTAACGCTGAAACGTGTTTCTTGTTTCTTGTGACTCTCAAGCTCTTTAATCAATTTGGAATTTCCCTCAGACAGATTTAGAAGGATCCACGGGAAGAGCTGGATTTACATTTTAAAGGAAAATTAAAGTGTTTCTAATTAGCACCCAAAGTTTTCCTTTTAAGGGAGAAATATCATTTCCTAAGAAGTTTTTCCCTCCTCAAAGAAGTGTCTAAACAAACAAGAATTAACCGTGGTTAGTTGGGAGCCTTCTCCAGGCCCTGTAAAGCCATAAAACTGCTTTATTTTCTGATCACTAAGCCAAATAACAGATTAGTTTAACGATCTAGTGCCCTGCTTTTATTTTCTTAACAGAGGTTAAGTTTTAAGGTTGAGGATTTGTTTGGGAAAGTTTGGGGACCATACCTAGCAGTGCTCTGAGCTCATTCCTAGCTATGCTCAGGGCTTACCTGCAAAGGTAACTCCCTAAAAAACTCCAGGCCTAGATTCGGGTTTTTGTTTTTAATTATACCCAACAGTGCTAAGGCTTACTTATGGCTCTGTGCTCATCCATGTTCAGGACACCATGGGTTGTGCCAAGGAGTGAATCCAGCTCAGCAAGTCAAGCACTCTACCCCCTATGTTATCTATGATAGATTAAGCTTGATGTGCAAAATTTATGTGCTTCATTGTGTGCATGTGAGTGTGTGTGTGTGTGTGTGTGTGTGTGTGTGTGTGTGTGTGTAAAGGGCTCCATCTTCTCTAGTTTCTACCTTTTTTTCTAAATTCTTAGAGTTTCTCCACACTGGTCAATGTTTCTAAAATTAAGAGATTTCATGAAACTGAAATTGAGGAACAAAATCCTGGCTACCAGTTTACAGAGTTTGGTGCTTTGGCCCTGTAACCTCCCTAAGCACGTCAGGTGTTATAGGTGGTCAGTGTCCAGGTGTCTGGCCTGGTGCTGACAGGGAGGGTCTTGCGTGGCAAGCTAGTCCTCTTAGCAAGTGGCTACCACATCCTCTCAGACCACTTATAGATACAGCCGTTTTCAGAACGGGAACACTTGTACTTAACAGAAATTTGCTAGTTACATGCCAACCAACAAGCTGCCAAAGGACTGGCATCCATTGGTGGTCATCTGGTTACTGCCCCCTCCCCACCTACAGCCCCACAAGGCTCCACCAAGGTTGACCTTCAGAGTCTCTGTGCTCCATATATGAACTTAACAGTTATCCCATCCATCTCCTCTTGTTCAACAAACCACACAGAAGCAGCCATGGGAGGTGAGAGAGACGATGCACAGGTTTCAGATATACTGCCATGAAACACGTTTCCCTTAAATGAGGTAAGGAACAGACCAGGACTTCCCCACAAAAACACTGCCTTCGCCATCATCGATCAAGGGGTGCTCCCATCCTCTTTTCTGTTTGGGTCTTTCTCCACCCCTCCCTGTGCACCAGCATCCACATCTCCTATGACCAGAACTTCTGAAACTTTCTCCTCTACCCCCAAGAAGTACAACACATCCGAATTTTGCTAGAAACACCTGGGAGCCAGTTTGCAACTGCTGAAAAATCCGATATTTGGTTGCTGTCTGTTTAGAAACCATTTACTATTGTTGCCAATTTTCTGGGGGCACCCCCTAACATTCTATAGATGAAGGGTCATAGCCCTGGACTTAAGAAGCAATTCTGGCTTTCTTTAGGTAGAATTCAAGATTGTTTTTAAAATTAAGGTTAATTATTTTTTAAATTGAATATCATCTAGAGTGTAACAACATAATTAAGTATAATATAACAATTTTCAGTTCTTCCCTAGTCAATGTTATTGTAAGATGAACTTAAGCAGTTTACATATTTAGAGTCAGAGTCGAATAATGCCAAATGTTGCCCTTATACCACAGTACATTAAAATTTGAATAGATGTTGAAAGATTGAAGAAGAAGAAGACAATGAAGAAGATGAAGAAAAAGATGAAGACAAAGAAGATGAAGAAGATAAGGACAAAGAAGAAGATGAAGAAGATGAAGAAGATGAAGATGAAGAAGAGAAGACAAAGAAGAAGATGAAGAAGACAAAGAAGATGAAGAAGAAGAAGAAGAAGAAGAAGAAGAAGAAGAAGAAGAAGAAGAAGAAGAAGAAGAAGAAGAAGAAGAAGAAGAAGAAGAAGAAGAAGAAGAAGAAGAAAAGTCCAACAGAGTCAGGAAGCAGGACTTGAACACAAATTACACTGGAGAGAGTATTTGGGAGAAGGAGGGAAGAAAGGGATTTTTTTTTCAATTTTCAACACATTTTATTTTCAAAAGGCTTTTTTAAAACTGACTTTTTTATTTTTTTCATATTTTATTAAAACACCTTGATTACAAACATGATTGTGGTTGGGTTTCAGTCATGTAAAGAACACCACCAGTGCAACATTCCCATCACCAGTGTCCCAAATCTCCCTCCTGCCCACCCCACCTCTGCCTGTACTCTAGACAGGCTTTCTATTTCCCTCATACATTCTTGTTGTTAGGATAGTTCACAATGTAGTTATTTGTCTAACTAAACTTATCATTCTTTGTGGTGAGCTTCATGAGGTAAGCTGTAATTTCCAGCCCTCCTCTCTTTTGTGTCTGAAAATTATTATTGCAAGAATGTCTTTCATTTTTTTTAAAACCCATAGATGAGTGAGACCATTCTGCGTCTAAGAAAGGGAATTTTTGGCTCTACATATTTCTAAGTTAGTGGGCTCACTTCAACTTCAAGCCTGCCCTGCACAACTGTGGTCTACCTTGCTTTGCCCTTTCCACCATAGGACCACAGAACCCCCCTCCCTCAGGAGCACTCAGGTGAGCTGGACTTGTCTCTGCAGACTGGATGTTTTTCATGCCAGCTTGGCACACTTTTCCTATGTGCACATGCACACAATACATATTTCTAGGTATTGTGGGCTTCTCGAATTCACAGGGCAGGTTTGGAACAATAGATAGGTAGATCATTTGCTTTGTAGACAGCCCACCCAGAATTGATCTCTGAATTGATCCCATAGGGTCCCAGGGCACTGCCAGGAGTGACCACTGAGCACAGATCCAGAAGTAAGACCCCCAAGCACCACCAGGTATGGACCAAAACCAAAACAAAGAGAACAACCAAAACAAAAACTCACAGAGGAGGATTTGCTTTCTTCCCACAGAGAAGAGAGCTCTGTCAAATGACTTAACTTTTTGTTTGTTTGATTGTTGATATTTTATGTGGGGGCCAGCTACACTCAGAAATAACTCCTGGCTCTGCGCTCAGGGATCAAGACCCACAGTAATAGGGAACCATGTGTGATACACATGGATTGAACCCAGTTTGGTTGCCTGAAAGATAAGTTATAGCATCTTTCTGGACCTGTGGATCAGTAGCTTCTTCAGGGAATGCTGAGGCATCGGGTCAAAAGAGCTGCTCACAAGAAAACAAGCAAATAAAGCTGATGCAGATCCAGAGTGGCTGATGCCTTTGAGCACCACAGAGCTCATTGTGATCATTGTGGGCATCCAGGAGTCCCCCACCACAGGCCAGGGAAGCCTCTGACCCAGGCCTGGTTGGGCTAGCTCACAGCAGTAGCTCTTACTTGGATGAAACTGAGCACCATGAGAATCCACACAAACTGAGAGGGTGGGGAGCAGCACAGACAGTGAGAGAGAAGGTTCCTCCACCTGGCCACAGGACCCACTTTTCTCGAAGGTAAAAGAAATACAACCATTTGTGTCCACAGTAATTGGGTTCTGCAGCCAATGCCTGCCACCTTGCTTGTATGATGCAGAGAAGAACAAAGTGAGAAGGGGAGAACGGAAGAACGTTTTCACCACTGAAATGGAATATCGGGTGCCTTGGGGGCATTCTTAAGAATCCAGAACCTTCTATTTCTCCCAAAAAGACTCGGGTACGCTAACAACAAACATTGACTGGTTTGGGGGAATATCATTAAGTGTTGCCTGCTGGGCAGTGGCAGAAGAAAACATGATGAGCAGCGGAAACAACACTTGGACCCCACTAGGCTCTGCCCTCCGTTGGCCAGGGGCTTCCAGCCTGTCTTCCTCTGGACCTGCTAGGCTTGGGAAGGGAGCAAGCAGGTGGCAGGCAAAGTTCTTGCTACACGGGTAACACCAGAGACAGGACAGTGGGCAAGAGTAGAGGATGAATTAGAGAACCTTGGTACAGTGGCTAAGGCACTGGCCAACTGCGAGGTCTAGCTCCAGGCTCACAAATGGTCCCAAGCCCCATCACAAGTAAGCCCTGAGCACTGCTGGGTGTGGCCCAGCCATTACCCAGAAAGAAAAAAAATAAATAACTGTGTGGTTTATACTAACCACCAAAGCCACCCCCAGATCCCAGATCCCCACATTTCTATCCACCTCCACGCTTCTCAGTGGACAGGGACAGTCCCAGCTCTGTCTTGTCCACATGCTCCATCTACCGCCACTTGTGGTTTCCAAATACACATCTGCAGAGTCCGGAAGCCACAACAGCTCCCCTAAACCTACTTGGGGGGCCACATCCATCCATCCCAGCACAGAACACCACACTTCAGGGCGCCAAGGACCACTCTCCTCCCAGTTGACACACAATATCCTCTCTTACCCCCCAAGACATCCTAGTAGAGACCAGCTGGGCAGCCTTGGGAGACTGCCACTAACTTCCTAAGTTGATTTTTAAAGGAAGCCCATCCACACCCACAGAAGAAAGGGGTGCACTTTCCCGGGCTGGCCAGAGCGAAAGAGCGCTGCGGCTTTCCATCTAACACCTGAACCTCTGGGCGATTAGAGCAATTCCCTGAGTGGACGCGTCCAGCTGTGGGAAGGGCAGCCCGCTTCCCAGAACCATACTCAGCTCACTAGGCTGAGGGCATGTCCCAGGACCACTAGCAGGGCAGGTGGAGGAGATGATGGGGACCTTGAGGGCAGCGACCTGAAGGGGAGCTTCCCCGCAGGACTAGCAGGGGGGTACGGCGGCCAGTCCAGTGCCCAACAGGTCGAGCGCAACGCACCAGCCAAGCCAGTGGCACCGGCGTGCAACCTCACGGCCGGGTAGCGGGTCTGGAATAGACAGCTCGCTCGCTCGCACCCGGGATCAAGGAGGTGATTGATGGTGAGGCTGGAGGACAAAGATGTCCTGGTGGTCAGAGAGAGCCGGGACTCTACTCGGCGGGGCTGGGAGGCCGGCCAGCAGGAAGCCCGGTTTGGGGGGAGCAAGGCAGCGCGGCGGAAACGCGGTTCCCGGCGCAAAGCAGACAAAGGCCGGGGCGCGCACGCGGTGGATGTGGCTAGGTAGGGGCGCCCGGGGGCTCCCCAAGCTCAGGCCGCCGCGGGCCGCACCCCAACCGGTCGCTCCCCACTCGCCTCTCTCCGTAACACGCCTTCTGCCACCGGGGACCCGAGAGGACGCGGAGAGGGCAGAGGGGCGCACCCAGCTCGCCCCATTGTCCTTCCCCGGACAACCCTCTCCAGGGTCTGGAGAAAGTGGACGCCCCAAAGAGGTGCGCACACCCAGGGGAAGGAACCCCCCAACTCGGCCAGCCTGGCTCTTGGGGGGCTCGGGGACCCCGGAGAGTCAGAACCATCTGCAGAGCCACCCCGGCGCGCCCGCACGCTGCGCATCCATCCTCTCCAGCCGGGGAAGGAGGTTTTGGGGTGTCCCCACCGCGGCGAAGCGCACTCACTGGGGCTCAGGAAGCACTCGGTTAGCCTTCGGAAGCAGCTCGCGTGGTTCGAGGGTCCATCTTCCATGTCGGGGCTGCAGAGGGCGAAGCCTGCGGCGCCTCCTCCTCGGCCGGGGCTGGCACCGAGGCTGGCACCGGGGCTGGAGCCGGAGCAGGAGCAAGAGCAGGAGCAGCGGCCCGGCCGGGCGCGGGTCCCACGCAGGGAGAAAGCACCCAGGGCCAAGCGGGGCGGCGGCGGCGGCGGCAGCAGCAGCGGCCGGGGCCCTTGGGCACGCGCGGGGAGCAGCCAGCCCTGGAGCGCGGGCGAGAGCAAGAGCCGCCGCCGCCGCCCGCAGCTGCCGGCGCGCTCAGTGTCTCCGGGGAGGCCGCTCCCGGGCGCTGCCGCCGCGCGTCCCCCGCCGCCCGCCCTCCCCGGGAGCCGCGCGGGGACCTGCCAGGCGGGCGCCGCGGTGGTTGGGGGCGGCGGCCAGAAGTAAGCGGGTCCCGGAGAGGAGGAGGTGGAGGAGGAGGAGGAAAAGCAGGAGGAGGAGCGCCCGGGGGCTGCCAGCACCAGTGCCAAGGGGGCGCGGGACACCGCCCAGCCGCCGCCCCACGCAGACGGAGCAGCGCCGGGGACGGGGGCAGGGCGCAGGGGCGCGGCACGCTCGGGGGTCCCCGAGGCCTGGAGGTTGGAGGCGCGTGGCTCTTCCAAGCTAGCCATGCCCGGCCCCCACATCCCACACCCCTAACCTCTCCACTCTCCACCCCGGGACCAGTGCGCGTTCCGCCCACACACGACCTGCTTCCTTCCCCGCCCGACAGACAGACTGACCGACCGTCCGCGCCCCCCTTGCCCCCTCTGGGTCTTCACATCACATCACGCGCGATCGGGCCCCGAGGGGGTCTGCGGATCAGCCGCTGGCTGGGTCCGTGCGCGCGCTCCGGCGGCCCAGGCCGAGCGCCGCAGTGCCGCGCGGCCCGTGGAGGTGGAGGCGGTGGTGGCGGCTGCGGGAGACGCCCACGGACGGTGCGGGAGCTCCCCACGCCGCCGCCCGCGCCCAGGACGCACGCCCCGCGCCCGCTACCCTGGACCCCCTGCGCCAGGTCGACCTGAAGGCAGCCTCTCTCTCTCTCTCTCTCTTTCTTGGCCCTGCGTGGCTCTAGACCCCCAACATAGCTTTGGGGCTCCTGTGGCCAGCGCGTCCACCTGTCCTTGGCAGTGCCAAACACCCACTGATGGGGTTGGGCCCGCAGCTTCCCTCCCAATGGGTTCTGAGCTCCAAGAGGGTCGCGCAGACTCGGACATTTGCACCCAGTGTCAGTGGACCAAGGGCAATATTCTCCCATAAACGGAGAAGCAGAGAGTTTGGATTCCAAGTCCATGCAGCCCTTCCGACACCCACTTGAAAACGAACTTCGTGTGCGCAAGGCCGGGTTGCCCCAATGAGGGTACGGGATGGAACAAACAACGACGCAAACATATAAAAATAAATAAGAATTTTTTTAAAAAGCGAAGAGATATTTTGCCCCAGTGCCCCCAGAAACAACATGTTTGTCAACCAGTGTCTCTTTCGGATATGCTCCCCCAAGCCACCTCCTTAGACCCCCTCCCCGAAATTGTAGACTCGTGAAACAGGCCCCACAAATACGCGCTCTGAAAGTTGCCTCCGAAGTTCTTGGAAGTGGAGCGCCAGGGCGCAAAGATGCGCAGGTGGCTTGGCTGCCTGGCGCAGCCCGTGCGCGCACGGTAGGGCCCCCCAAAGATAACGGGGTCCCTACGAGAGGGGTCACACCCACTGTCCACCTCCTAAGAGCAAAACCCGCGAAGGCAAAGCTCAGAAACGTTCTCTAACGGGCTGGAAGTGATCTGAACGCAAAGTAACCGCTTGTCGGTGTTGAGGACTCCAGGTACCGCGGCTATGGCCTCGCTCCGCAAAGTTTCCTCTCTACTCCAGTTGGTTTGTTTTTTGGGTTTTTGAGTAAGTAGTAAGTTCCTTCAGAATCTTTCCTAGTGTGTGCACATTCCCCCCTCTCCCATCCAAACTTCCTACAGTGCGAGGCAACCGGGATATTTGCAGAAAACGGAGCAGGTGGGGACCACTTTCCCTCTCCACCAAGTGGGCACAGGCGGACAGACGTGGCTCAGAACTCGCGTGGGGTCTCACACCTTGCTGATCCCTCGTTCTCCAAATCTGCAGGAGAAATGGTTCCGGAGACCCCCGACTTCCCTGAACCAGAGGATCTATCTACCTTGGGTCATGCATTGTTTTTCCTCCCGCGATTTAAAAGACCGAGAACCAATGCGAGACCGCCCGCCTTGCGCGCTGCAGCTCCTGGAGTGCTGGAACTAGCAGCAGATCGCGGTCGACCAAGAATCCTGCCGCGTGGCCACGCGAAGGGGATTTAGCACCGCTGTCCACAGGGGACGGGTGGGGAACAGGCTGAGCGGATGCATGCAGGGTCGGGGAGAAGGTGTCGGAGTTTCCACGGGTTTTTCTTTTCCACGAAGGAACTTCCTCCTGGTTTAAGTTTTTCCTTTCTTGAGTTTTGGGAGCTATCACAGTTGCATTTCCAGTGGCAGAGAACTTGGTGTTTGATTCGAATATGAACTTCCCTGCAGGCAAGGAAAAGGGGTGAGATGTGGGATGCCTGAAAGGGAACGTTTAAATATTTTTTTCCTCTGGGTCTGAAATGATGTCTGAAGGCAACCTTGAGAATCTCTAGGAACCCCTCTCCGACTTTCCCTCTTCTCCCCATTCTCCGTTCTTCCTCTCTTCACTCCCTGACCGGAAGGAATACGTTTCCTGAATAAATTAAAAACGAAATAGTATGACAAGGGAAATAAAGGGGAGTCCACTGAGCAGACCTACAGCTTAGCCTGCTCCCCAGAGAGATGACGCAGTACTCAACCCACCTAGGGTTCTTGCTGTCTTCTGGGACTTTGTCCTTTTTTTTCTTTTGTCTTAATTCGTTCCAGAGAAACTTTTGCTTAAACACTGAAAGGCAAAAAGCCTCCATCACTCACCCCTGGGGGCAGATAGAGTAACACCTGGGTAAGGTGTTGCCTCATTCCTTTCTCTTCCGGGCGAGTGTCTAGTGGTGCATCAGGAAAGGAAGAAGATGCCACTAAGAGTCTGTCGCTCCGGACTGCGTGGGAATCTGTGAATCCACAATCCAGCCAGCCAGCCAGCAGCTCCAAGCCTGCTTCCTGGCATTTCCTAGAGCTTCCAGGAGCCCATGCTGGCTGCTGGTCCTGGCTCTCAGTACAGAAGCACTCAGATTACACCACCTGTTCAACTGGGGAACTGTCAGCCAGCAGCCCCTGGTGCTAACTTCAGTCAGTGACCTTCCATCCTTCCTCATTCTCACAATGGACAAGCATCATACCCCTATCTGCAGAGAACAGACATTGAGAAGCTGGCGAGAAAGGCTAGCCTACCACTAGCCAGTGGCAGAGCCATTCTTCAAGGATGTTAGAGGTTGTGGCATTGAGGATGCAGAATATGGTACGATATGCACAGAATACCCACAAAAGGAGGTTAGCTCAATGGAGACATGCAGATTTTATATGTCAGCCTTCCTCATTAAGCCAATTCTCCAGAGCTTTGCTAACCAGGTCCATAGAAAGTAACTCAGGCCAACTCAGCATCCAATAAAATTACGCACCGAGGAGGGGACAAAGCACATGTGAAGTAGGGTGTCAGACAAGCCAGGGCTCCCACTTTTCCCAGTGCCTTGGTTGCTGTCTCCAAGTTTGTCTTACTTCAAAGAACCCTCCAAGTGTGTGTATCCCCCAAGCTATCCGACCTTCCCTGCATTTCTGGAACGGAATTATTAGCTCTGTGCATACAGGGATGTTATATGATCCTTCCTAAATGGAATGTGCAAATTCGCACAGGCAACTGTTTCCACTTGGAAGCTTTTTCAACTGAACCATGGCTGCCCTACTGCTCCTTGTTCAGGAAGTGGCTTCCAGTAGAGACCTCCAGATAGGCTCCTTCCTCTCCTGAATGCTCCCTAAGTCCATCCATCCTCCCGCACTCTCCATCCATTCCTCTCTGATGTGAGGGGAATCGCCTGACAGTGCTGCAATCCAGTCTAAGAAAAAAAGCCACTTTGACTTTAGTAAAAAAAAAAAAATGCTATTAGAGAACAATATCAGAAACGGAGCAATATTAAATACAGACAATATATCTACATCAATTTCAACTAAAGATGTGCATGAATTCAAAGTAGTTAAAAAACACTAAAATTTTTCAATTGCTTTATACTGGAAAAGCAATCAATAAAAGCAACATGAGCTTTATTTTTTTTTCACTAAAAATATCAGAATAGCATTCAAAATTCAATTGAAATATTTTATAATGGCCATATTTTTTTAAAAAATATGAATAATTAAATTAAATATTAAAAATCCATATATTCTGGCAGTATATTTCTTGATAAGTAACAAGATCCAAGTAGCAATTTTTTTCATTTTCAATTTTCATTAAACAAAAGCTAAACTTTTCTCTTTTTTTTTATTTAAAGCTAAACTTTTCATTCCCTCCTGAAAATAAACCTTGTTCATGGCTGTGAGTTTCTACCATGGGAGTGCTGGTGAGGGCACATGACCAGTATCAAGTTCTCCTGATGACCAGTGTTGCATCTTTCTCTTATCAAACTGTCCTCTAGAAATACAGAACTTAATTTGAAGCTCTTGAAATTGAAAAATGAATTAAATCACCCCAAAAAATAATGTAATGTGTTTGTTGATGTCTCCAGATTCTTAGTCATATGTATATGTCTCATTGGAAGATTTAAAAAAAAACTCAAAAAAAAAAAAACTGTGAGAGAAAATGGAATACTATGTAGCCATAAAAAAACCATAAGTTCACCATAAGTTCCATCCTTGACATGTGCAGAGACAAAGATCTCTAGATACAGAGACCTGATTTTACCACCCAGGATGGAGCAGAAGTCTCCCATACACCACAAAAGCATCAATGGGAGAGTAAATGAACTAAAAAGGAGTCTATAGTTAATTGCATGACAATATACTTCAAGTGTGGAGAAACCCTATACCTCTTAGACCAAGGGAATTCTTTTTAAAATGACTCCAATGTTTACTGTGCCTATGCAGGAGGGAAAGAGAGAGAGAGAGAGAGAGAGAGAGAGAGAGAGAGAGAAACAAAATAATCCTTTTCTATTTTTTATCTATCTAGCTTTTGTCGATTTCTTTGATTTGGTGTGGATATTGAACTGGTTGTCTCCATTTTTATTTATTTATTTTTTATTCTTTTTTCTTCTTCCATTTTGTGCTCTGTCATGTTTTGTATCTCAAGTCCACGGCAAGTATGTGGTGCCTATCTTTATTGCTGTAGCGCTCACTGGATATTTTATTTGGTACTTCTTTTTATACTGATGTGGTGTTCCACCTTCTTTTTCCCCTTGTCTCTCAAACCGAGGATGAGAGCCTCTAGAAGGACTCTGGCTATGTTCGGTATATTTGATTTTTACCTCCATTTTATTACTTTTCTCTTCTTCAAACAAAACCACATAACCTTAACAATCTAGTCCCGCCTCCCAATTAGAGGGGAATATAATGGAGGTACCATGACTAAACAGTTGAAAGATCACTAAGTAGTAAGCTAGGCATGGAGGGACAACTCATTCCAGCAGCCCCGGGGCTGAGGGTGGAGGCTATGGGAGGCAGAATGGGAATAGAGGTGGAGGGAGGACAATTCGGTGGTGGGAATTCCCCTGATTCAATGTTAATAGGTACCTAAAATATTGCTGTGAATGATATGCAAGCCACTATGACTAAAATAAAATTACATTAAAAACCTCAAATAAAAAAACTGTGATAGAAAATAGAATACTATGTAGCCCTATATATATATATATATATATAAAAGATAAAGCCCTATAATAGTTCACTGTATCTTCAACAATCTGGGGGGCAGCCTACTAAGTTAAATAAGTCAAAAAGAGAAGGACAGAGATCGGGCAGCCCCACTGATATGTAAATTAGCAAAGACAAAATAAGGGAGGAAACAGTATTGAACAAAGAGAAACGCTTAGTGCTAGATTACAGAACTGACATTACCTTGTGAGTGTATGTGTGGGGGAGTAGGTGAGGGGTCATACATTGGACAGAGAGCTTGGTGGAAGGTCTTGGCCAATTAGAAAGTGCCCAGAACCAAAAGTATAGTCTTGACACTATTGCCAACATGTGGCCTAAAACTACAATTAAGTGATTTCTCAAAGGAAAGCAAAGAACACTAAGATGAAAGTTCTCATTCGAGCTCTAGCCTAGATGTCTAGTACAATTTTGCCTTATGAATAAAAAGTTCTCAAAATGTAAAAAATAAATTTAAGAAGCAATGGGGGAGAACTGTATCCAAAAGGAAAAAATTAAAAGAGGTCTAAAAAAAAAAAAAAGGAAATGAACTTGGAGTCTCGACGTAATAAATGTTTAAGTTAAAATGAGAGGGGAAAACTAGGGGATGAGAAGATAGTCTGAGGGAGGGGAAAGGACTCCAGCCACCACCCTCTGAGCCATATATCTTGTCAGCACAGCTCCCAGAAAAGCCCTCACTGCACCCCATCATTCTCTAAGATGCGGTACCCTACTTTGAAAGTCTTTCCGCTGGGCCAGTGAGGTGGCGGTAGAGGTGAGGTGTCTACCTTGCAAGCACTAGCCAAGGAAGGACCGAGGTTCGATCCCCGGTGTCCCATATGGTCCCACCAAGCCAGGGGCAATTTCTGAGCGCTTAGCAGGAGTAACCCCTGAGCATCAAATGGGTGTGGCCCGCACTTGCAAGGCATACACCTTACCTCTGGCGCCACCTTCCCAGTCCCAGAATTAGTCTTCTTAGGAAAGAAAAATCAATCCAAACTTACACAAAAACTAAAAAAAAAAAAAAAAAAAAAAGTGGAGGGAAGGCAGCGTGGTGGCGCTAGAGATAAGGTGTCTGCATTGCTAGCGCTAGCCTAGGACGGACCGGACCGCGGTTCCTCCAGTGTCCCATATGGTCCCCCAAGCCAGGAGCGACTTCTGAGCGCATAGCTAGGAGTAACCTCTGAGTGTCACTGCGTGTGGCCCAAAAACCAAAAACGAGAGAGAGAGAGAGAGAGAGAGAGAGAGAGAGAGAGAGAGAGAGAGAGAGAGAGAGAGAGAGAGAGAGAGTCTTTCCTGGGGGGTTTTCTTTTGTTTTTTATTTGGTTGTTGTTGTTTTTTTTTTGTTTTTTGTTTTTGTTTTTAGTCTCAGCTAGCAGTGATCCAAGATCATTTCTGGCCCTGTACTTCTAAAAGGATTATGGGGTGCTGAGATTACACCATGGTTGGCCATGTACAAGGTCAGTATTTCAATCTCTGGTCTATCTCTCCAGCCTAGAACCTTCTTTCTTGCAAATATAATCCCAGTGGCCACATTTTCACAATGAGCATTATGTATCCTAAAGGGTGTGTGTGTGTGTGTGTGTGTGTGTGTGTGTGTGTGTGTGTGTGTGTGTATGTGTGTGTGCGCGCAGGGGGGAGGAATCTCATGGGCCACTCATGATTTTTTGAGAAAAAAAAACAAAAACAGAGAGGCCAGAGCAATCGATAGATAGTAGGGATAGTGTTTAGTTGCACATGGTTGACCCAGGTTAGATCCCTGGTATCCCATAGGGTCCCTGAGCCTGCCAGGAGGCTCTGAACACAGAGACAGAAGTAACTCCTGAGCTCCACCGGATGTGACCCCAAAACAAAAGAAACAATAAATAAAAATAAAGACAAGGGAGGAATCACAGGACAGAGGGAAGGGTGTTTGCCTTGCATGATCCAACCAGGGTTTGAGCCCCAGCATCTTATTTAGTCCCAGAACTGGCCAGTATGATTCCTAAGTACAGAGTCAGGAAGAAGCTCTGAATATTCCCCAAGGTGTGATTCAAAAGCCAAACACTAAAACAAACAAAAGAAGAGGGGACTATCCCCCCACCAGCAACTATTTTGTTTTCTTCATGGAACTATGAAGCAAGGCAGGGGAGTATGGGGCTACCAGTTAAGTCAGAAGGATGATCTCTTCTCCTTCTACCACTCTAGCCTCAGAGAGATTGCCACCACTGGAATCTTCTGGAAATTTCATCCTAACAAATTAGGACTGCAGGCATATAACCTTGCACTAGATCTACTGGTGTTTAAAATCACCCTAGAGAGGCCAGGGCGATGGTAAAGCAGGAAGGGTGCTGGCCTTGCACACAGTTGACACGGGTTCAATCCCTAGCCCCCTAGCTAGTCTCCTGAGCCCACCAAGAGTGATCCCTGATCAAAAAGTGGGGAATATGCCTAATCACTGCTGACTGTGTCCCTTTCTAGCCTCCCCAAATAATCTTAATGATCCAGGACTGCTCAGATATCCCCTTCAATAGTCTACATGTCAAACCATGTTGGAAAATAACGTCCCAAGAAGCCAACATTGATTTCCTGGGGCCAAAGAGATAACATGGAGGTAGAGCATTTGCCTTGCATGCAAAAGGACAGTGGTCCAAATCCCAGCATCCCATGTGGTCCTGCCAGGAGCGACTTCTGAGCATAGTGCTAGGAGTTACCCCTGAGCACAGATGGATGTGACCCCAAAAACAAACAAACAAAAGGCAAAAATTAATTTCCAAACTTGAACTTCCCCAATAGTATCCTTCCATCCTACAGCTGATCCATCACTTAGCTGGACCTAAACTCCTGCTCAGGATGCAACCATGACTAGTCAGAGGGTGGGGTGGGCCCAAGTGATGTCACTGAGCTGCCTTCTAGACCACTGAAGCCACTTTTCCAAGGAGCCTGTGACCTGAGTCAAGGATGTGAACTCGAATTGCAGAAAAAAGTGAGTTGTGCAGGACACCCTGGCCCCACTGTGGGAGGTGCCAGGCGACAAATATCTGTGTGCTCTGTGCTTCTCTCCCACCAGGGGCAGGGCAGGTGCTTGTTCAAAACCCTTCTTGAACAGGTATTGTCCCTTCACTGTCAGAATTGGCAGTGACCCTACATGACCTGTGCCTGGGCCTGAATCACACCCAGCATTGAATGGGGTGAGAAACAGGGAATGTGGGTGGCTTTAGGAAAGCCAGTCAGGTGCCCTGGGCCTTGTCCTTGAGGCCTAAAGGTGCTCAGCACCGTGGGGAAAGTCATAAAATGTTGCCTGCTCTGCCTGGTTTACATGAATTTTCAGCAAAGGCCTGGTTTTGTTCTGGCTTTGTTCGGGGACCACACCCAGGAATGCTCAGGGGTTAGTCCTGGCTTTCCACTCAGGGATCACTCCTGGAAGGTTCCAGAGACCTTATAGGATTCTGGGAATCTAACTCCAGTCAGTTGTGTGCAAGGCAAACACCCTCCCAGCTGTGCTTTCGCCTGGACCTGTTTTTCTCTTTTTTCTTTTAGATCAAAATGGCCTGTGTGAAATCACAGCTCAAGACAATCTCATTGGAATCGGAGACAGTCATTGGGAACTGTCCCCTTCCCTCCCCATATGCCACCAGGCAGAGCAACACTCTGTCCTTCCACAGGCACCTCACCCCAAGATGCAGCAGCATTTCCCACCCACATGGACCTTCTTCTTTCCCATCCTTCTCTCTCTCTCTCTCTCTCTCTCTCTCTCTCTCTCTCTCTCTCCCTCTCTCATTTAGTACATTAGCTCTTAGCAAAAAGAAAAATAAAAGATCCCTATGAGTGACAAATTAGCAAGCACATTCTCCTGCACTCATGGCGGTGAAAATTCTATCCTAGCAACAACCACCAAGTCTGCTGTGAGCAGGAGATGCTCTGGGCTGTCTCGTTCCTCTACAAAGATGTGCAGGACAGAGAGCCAGAAGCTTCCGGCCTGCCAGTGTCTCAGGATATTCAGAGAGCACAGGCAAGGGGAGGCTTGCTGGAAACTATCACTGCAGGGGTACACTTGAACATCTTGAATTTATCTGCTGGAGTGGGGGTGAGTTTCCGCAGGACACAGAGATGGGCCTCGTGTGGAGCTGGGGTCTGTCACATCATGGAGATTGTTTTTATTTCTGGTTTGCTTCATGACGTTCTGCCCTGGGCTATGCACCTGGTCAGCCAGCACTGGAGGCGGCAGAAGAGACTTAGAAAAGGCTCGAAGCCCTAGAGAATGTGCGAGGACACTCACAGATCTGGCTGAATGACCTCTAGGTAGTCTTTCAGCATGGGCAGGCTGGTAGAGGCACCCCAACGCATATATAAAAAAAATCCAAGGAAGGACCAGAGCAATAGCACAGTGGGAATAGCATTTGCCTTGCACACAGCAGACCCGGATATGTTCCTCAGCCTCCCATGTGTTCCCTGGAGCCTGCCAGGAATGATTTCTGAGTGCAGAGCCAGGCATAATCTCTGAGTACCAGCAGGTGTGGCCTTCAAACAAAAATAAAGATAAAGCACAAGGAACCTTCTCCATTTTCTCCCTCCTTCCCACTCTCAGGGGCACATGGAAAACTCTCTGTGCCAGAGAGAAAGTGTGCTCCATCCCTCTGGAGCAGAAATACTTAGATTTTGTCTGACAGAGTTGAGCAGTTGAACCAGAGAAGGGGACAGAATTCTCTGTGAAATTCTTTCCCTGCACCTGAGCGGGATTCAGTGGACCAGGCTGTAATCATTCATCACACGGCATGGCCCAGCGTGTGGACTGATGGAGCAAGGTGGCCGCCATAGTTTCTATTCTGTCCCTGGATACCTGTCACGGATTTGCAGAGCAGCAAAAATGAAAAAAGGGGTAAGTCTTCATGACTAGCCCTGCATACCCTCATCTGCAATTAATTTAATGACAGAACAAATATTTTTTTTAAAAAAAAGGAAAAGAAGGTTGCGTTATTTCTACCACAGTGTCCCACATCCAGGCTGAAAGCTTTCTGCAAAAAAACACTCATTACCTCCCTCCTAAATACAGCTATTTCCTGCCATGTGTTTTAGGAGGGGGAACTTGAAGCAAAGGCTTTTATGTGCTAATATCTTTACATTACTATGGAAACTACAATCTGAGGCCTCAAACGCACTTTGGAAACCTCCTAGGAAAGCTCCAAGAGCCTTGAAGACTCATGACCGAAACTTGGCTCTTGGGTCTTTGGAGTCTGGAGCTGAGGGCCAGGGAGTGTCTCCCCACATGGCTACTAGACCTGGTGTCCAGACGGTAGCAGAGAATCTTCTACACTGGAGAAGAAAAGAATGGAGGCCACATGGTCCTCCAGCACATCGGCACCGTGTATGGGAAGAGACAGTTCGTTTGATTTATCAGAGGTTCCAAGTCATGCTCAAAAGGACTCGGGAAGGATTCGGGTGATTCTCCATGCCCAGCCACAGGCCCCAACATCAGAGTCTACTGGACCACACCTATCACCAAGACCATCCAGGGGGACAATGTGCATAAAGCAAGTGAGGCACCCATGGGAAAGGAGTGTGAGGGTCCTTCCCAAGCACGCTGCAGAGCATCAGGAGTCGGGGTTGGGTTGGGCATTTCCCTCTGTGGGACCCTCAATCCTGCCACACTGCTCTTCCTCCTCTGCCCAAGACACCTGCTCATCATTACCCAGAACAAGGCAATAGTGGGGATGGTCCAGAGTAGATTTGGGCCCCAGGCTTGTCTCAGCTGCACCCTGACTCCATCCTCATCTTTAGGCTAACATGCAGCTCCAATGAAAGCTGCTATGGCTCTGCCCAATCCTTGTATGCCCTCAGGAAGATCAGGCCTCTGATCTTGTATGTCCTTGTATATCCTCAGGAAGATCAGGTTACAGATCAGGCCCCTGCACTCCCTCCTCTTGACTTTGGTAGCTCTGGGGATACCCTGAATGATCCCCAAACATGAACTGAGAATAGAGAGGCACCTGGAGGTGGGGGTCTGGCCAACAGCACATTAGAGAGGGAGGAGGGACAGAAGGGTGGGATGGACAACTCTGGTCTGGCCACCACGACAGCCCAAAACCTGCCTTCAAGTCTGAGAGGCACAACAGATCAGGTCATGGGCGAGCAGGGTAAAGGGGAACATCAAAGCTGAGCTGTAGGTCTTTCTCTGGAACACAGGACATTGGAACATGGAGACACAGGAACATTAGAATATGGGAATGTAAGAACATGGGAAGATAGGAATGTGAGGACATGGGAATATGGGAACATAAAAATATAGGAGCACAAGAATACAAAACTACAAGAAGACAAGAATTTGGGACATAGGAACATGAGAACATGGGAACATGAGAACATAAGCACATGTGAGCATAGGAACACAGGAATAAAGAAGATAGGAACACATAAACATGCAAACATGGGAACATGAAAATACAGGAATATGAGAATGTAAAAACACAGAACCACAAGAACACAAGAATTTGGGAACATAGGAACATGAGGATTTAAAGACATGAGAAAACAAGAAATACTGGAACATGGAAACAGGAAAACAGGAACACAGAAACATGAAAACATAAGAACAAGGAAACATAAAAACACAAAAACATGGGAACATGGCAAGGGGAGAACATGAGAATATGGGGACTTGGAAACACAGGAAAACAAGAACATGGGAACACAGAAACACTTGCGCATCAGAATACGTCTCCTGTCCCCAGCCCCAAATGCGCCCTCTCTGCACTTGAGTAGCAGCCACAGGACAGGCCAGACAAGCTGTACCCACTTTAGAGCCTGAAGGTTGTAGAGCTCTTGGTTCCCTCCACTCTGGGGACCCAGCCTCCACAACGGGTCCAGAAATCAGGGGCGCATGCAGGCTTGAACCTAACAATCAAGGGTTCCTCAAGGGTTCAGGCAGATATGGGGCTGTCCTGAGAACTCTGCCTAACTAGAACACAGATTCAGTTGTTCCCAGACCACCATGGGATCTTCTCACAGGAGCCTAGGCCCTCATGGCCCCAAAGAAGTGCTAGGGTGAAGAATGTAGAGGAAAAGCCCAGGTTCCTGCACCCATGAAGTCCTCCATGCTGGCTCAGGAGGGTGCCCCCCTCAGGCCTTTCTTTGCCTGGTAGCCGCCAGCACAAGCCCATAACCATGCAGCTGCACTTGGCTGGTTAATGGGTTCAGGCCTCTCCACGCACCCTCCCTACCCCCATCCCCCAGCTGCACATTAGATCACCCACCCTGTCTTGGAGAGGCGCCTCTTCCATTAACTGCCATTAGGTGCTTTTCTGGGTGTTTGGGAAAAGGCGAATGCTTCTACTGGTATCAGAGAGTGACAGGAGGAACAGGGAGTGGGGGAACAAAGGCTCTGTGGAACAGCTTCTCGTTCTCTCAATTCAGAGTTTGCAGGAGGAGCTGAAGGAGACACTCCAAACCCCAGCCCCAGCAAAGCTCTGGGTCAGGCCACCTCCCCTTCTTTCCACTCAAGTCCCCATCCCGCTTGCCTCTACCAGCTGGGTCCTCCACCTCCTGGAAGCATTCATGGTCCCCAGATCCCATGGTGAGTTCTGAAGAGGGCCCCCCAGAACTGAAGAGTTGTAAGGTTGCTCTGCTGAGAACCATTTCACAACTATGGTTCAGACCCTAAGAGGTTTTGGAAAATAACAAGGAGCCATTAGAACTTGGATTCCATGGGGGTAAACTGGAAAATGGAGATAGTCACAAATTCACCCCAAACCCCAAGATGGACTCCATAAGTCATATGACCACTGTCATGCTGGATTGGGCTGCCAAGAATGGGGGCACATGTTATGGACACCATAAGACTCAGCTCAACAGTGATGTTGCTGCAGGGAGGGCACTCACTGGTCTTACAACCAACCCAGGTTCGATCCCTATATAAGTACCATATAGGATCCTCTGAGCCTCATGAAAGGATCTCCTAAGTGTAGAATCCATGAATCTGCCCTGACCACAACTCCTGGGTAGGCACTGAGGCACTAGGACCCCAGGACTGGCCTGGCCAAGCGTCAGAGCTAGGACCAGGGCTGGGCTATATTACTAAGCAGCTCCCACTTAACTACAGCCTGGGACCCTCAAATCCAGGCATCAGGTGTGGGTATTCCCCAGGCCCTGAGGGTACTGCACTGACACTCCGGCAGCAGAAAGAGCCATAATGTGGGAGCAGTTGGACCTCCTGATTGAGGACATAATGAAAATCAAGGAGAATGACAAGAAGGCACTTTCTATGGCCATGGCTCTCAGAGCCACTGAGCTGCAAAGGCTAGTCCTAGAGCAGCTACGAGGTGGCTGGTGTGGGGCAGAGCCTGGGAAAGAGCTGGCAGGAAGGGCCAGGGAGGGTCTGTGAGAGCAGGGAGCCCAGAGGCACCATCTGAATTGCTAATTGCACCCTGAAACAATGTGTTCTAATAAATCAGCCATGGGCAGCCAAGCAGTGCTCAGCCGGCCTGCTGGTCTGGGAAGGTTTCCGGGGCCTCTGGTGACGCGAGAAAAACCAGAGGAGGCCAGAACAGAGAGAGCTGTATAGCACTGAGTCTGGACAGTCACGGAACAGATGTCAGAAGAGCCTTCCCCAGCACAGGGGTGCAGAGCTGACCCCAGCATCTAGCCAGGACGAGGCAGGATCTTCCTCCAGGACAGACTGGTGGCCGAGTGTTGTAATACTTATTAAATATAAAGTCCTTGGTGGTGCATGGAGTCGACCGGGCACCTGATGCTTCTTTAGGCAAGCGGGTCTGAGGGTTGGAGATAATGGCAAGGAAATTATCCACAGGTAGTCAGATTTCAGGGAACATGAAGCTTTATTTAGGCCCTAACTGCCATGTGCATATCTCACATGGCTTCTAAGCTAAGCCTCCTCTTTATTGCTCCTGCTTCTATCCTGTCTCTCATCTCTCCATGCTGTATTTTCCTTTGGCTTCTGTTGCTGAATTTCTCTCTTCTACCCATCACCGAGGCAATCCCTTAAGTTACCAACCAGACCCCCCCACCAGCTGGGGGCTGGTCTGACCATCAGGTAAGATTAGCATTTTGCTTTGGGAGGGGTAACAGTTTTGCAAGTCAGCCCCTGAAGAGGTTGACTGATGGAGGGATGGAGGTTGAGGCCTTTCTCCTCCAGCTCGGACCCTCTTCAGTCGGTGGTTCTGAGGAGAATGCGGAGGGAAGAAAGCCAACAACAGGCAGTCAGGCTTCCGAAGAAAACAGCTCTTTATTCTGTGAAGAGGCCGAAGCCAAAAGGCCTAAGAATAGGCCTCAGAAAAAAAGCCCCCCACCCAAAAAAAAAAAGAAAAAAAAAAGAAAAAACTACTCTAGCCTGCACCAGTCATAGGGACAGGGAGGAGGCACAGTGGGGGGTGAGGGTACTGGGGCAGCATGTCCCTGTACGCAGCTGACCTGACCTGTTCTAGCTTCTGCCATAGTCGACCCAGAATGAGCTGCTGAAGCAGCTTGCTCCTTGTGCCCCGGCATGGCCATTTCCTTCTCTCCATGCCCACACGGGCACTTCATGGCTTCTTTTTCTCCCTGGGTGCTCCTCTGGCACCTCTGACTTGGTGGGAGACGTATTCCTGCCGCATGACGAATGGAGAAGCAGAATCAGAGCGGGAAGGGCTGTTCCCAGCCTACAATCACTCCCGAGTAGGTGCTACTTCATTCAGATGTTTTGACTCAAAGTTGTGGCTGAGAAATGCCCCTCGCTGGTGTCAGGGGCAGCAAGAAAGCGGATCCTATGCAGGGCCACTGCTGTATGATCCAATGAGAGGGCAGGGAGAGTGGCTGCAGCTGGCATCCATCAACTATATCTGTCCAAACCCAGGGCCCTCTCTGCAGGTTTGCCTGCCTGCATTGTAGTTTAGACTAAGCACAGCTGGAGAAAGGGTCTCTGCAGCCAGAGACCAGGAAGCACATTGATTGGTGGCAGGAACACAGAATGCAGGACAGGAATGCATGACCTGGGGCAAGAACTCATAACTTGTTCACAGCAGGCTTCGTGTGCAAGAGAAAACAAAGTCTAATAGTTTCTGTGGCATTTCAGGACAGTAAGAACATTCCCTCCCTCTTCTATAAGGGGGAGTGCTGTGCGAGAGCACTGAAAGGAGAGCATTCATTCTCATTCCTGAGTTTCAACAAAACCCTCCCTGCTTCTGAGAGGGCCACAGATAAGGACTCTGGGAGGAAATTGGCTCACCTTTCTTTCCCAGCATCACCCAGCACAGTGTAGATCCAAGATCCACACAGCAGCAGCCGCGGGGGTCATCAAGTCCAGGGGCACGTTCTAAGTGACACGTGTTAACTTAAAAATGCATTATAGGCAGGGGCCAGAATGATAGCACAGTAGGGAGAGTTCAATTCCCAGAATTCCAGGGTCCTGAGCACCACCAGAAGCAACCTCAGAATACCTCTGGGTATGGCACCTCTGGGTATGGTGGGAATGCCGTCTAGTTCAACCTTTATGGAAAGCGATATGGAGATTCCTCCAAAAACTGGAAATCGAGCTCCCATATGATCCAGCTATACCACTCCTAGGAATATACCCTAGAAACACAAAAATACAATACAAAACCCCCTTTCTTACACCTATATTCATTGCAGCACTATTTACCATAGCAAGACTCTGGAAACAACCAAGATGCCCTTCAACAGACGAATGGCTAAAGGAACTGTGGTACATATACACAATGGAATATTATGCAGCTGTCAGGAGAGATGAAGTCATGAAATTTTCCTATACATGGATGTACACGAAATCTATTATGCTGAGTGAAATAAGTCAGAGAGAGAGAGAGAAAAACGCAGAATGGTCTCACTCATCTATGGGTTTTAAGAAAAATGAAAGACATTCTTGCAATAATAATTTTCAGACACAAAAGAGAAAAGAACTGGAAGTTCCAGCTCACCTCAAGAAGCTCACCACAAAGAGTGATATTTTAGTTAGAGAAATAACTACATTTTGAACTGTCCTAATAATGAGAATGTATGAAGGAAATGGAGAGCCTGTTTAGAGTACAGGCGGGGGTCGGGTGGGAAGGAGGGAGACTTGGGACATTGGTGATAGGAATGTTGCACTGGTGATGGGTGGTGTTCTTTACATGACTGAAACCCAAACACAATCATGTATGTAATCAAGGTGTTTAAATAAAATTTTTAAAAAAAGGAAAGGAAAAGAAAAGAAAAGAAACCCAAACAGAAGATCTAATAGGATAAATTATTATTATTATTATTATTATTAACTCTATTTGTAAATTTAGAAAAAAGAATCAATCATCCAATAATCAATATTTGTATTGTAGGGATTCTCAAATGGGGTTGAGGGACCGAGAATCAACTCGGGTCTACTTATGCACCCCAACCACTCTACATCTCTCAGCTCAGAGATTGACTAGCTTTAGAGACCTGAACTTCACTGAGAATCCCCATACAAAGCTTGCTTCCATTTTTATTCAGTTTTTATTCGTTTTAGGAAATATCTGAAATAATGAGTTAAATGAGGGTTTTATTTCTTTTGGAAAGTTTTGGATTTTTTTTTTGTTTGGGGGCCACACCTAGCAGCACTTGTGGTTTATTTCTGGCTCTGCACTCAGGAATTACTACATGAGGGCTTGGGGGACCATTTGGGATGCAAGGGATTGAATGTGGATCTGCAGCATGTAAGGCAAATTTCCTTCCTACTGTGTTATGCCTCCGGCCTTAAGTAAAATCTTTTTAAACGCTGTGTATTTTTAAGGCACCAATAACAGGCAAGTCTAGGGTACTCTACTTGCACTGTGGTTTACTGTTCTTTGGTGTTTTGGGGGAGGAGAGTGGGTTAGGCCACACCCAGTGGTGCTCATGGATTACTCCTGACTATGTGCTCAGAAATCACTCCTGGCGTGGGGGATCATATGAGACACTGTGGATTGAACCGAAGTCCATCCTGGGTCAGCCACATGTAAGGCAAATGCCCTACTGCTGTGCTAGCGCTCCAGCCCCATCCCATAGTTTAATAGCCTGAGGAGTCTGGGGTGACTGATCCCTAGAACCCAGCAAGTTGGAATGATGCTCACAGATCTTAAATGACAGCCAGCATTCTCCTTTCGCCTCGTAGCACCAGACAAATTCATCTCAGCTTTGTGCAAATGATTTGCTATGGCCTGTTAACTTCAGGCAAGGAGGGAGAGACATTGACATATTATTGGGCTTTGAATGAGAAAATATTTAACCTTAAATTAGGCCTGCTTGTCTCAGAATGTTCACTAAAGTTTACAATTCTTTCCCCGTTGACCGATAGGAAATTGGTGTGTTTCTTCTTCTAAATTCTCCTCTGCATTTCATCCATCTAGTCGGAAATAAATATTTTACTTCTATCGGAGACATGGTGAAGCACCCCAGGAAATAACACAAGGTTCTGTGCCTCGATGTCAGATAACTAAGACACTAGACAGGAAGCCGGATCCAGAACTAAAGCTGCCTTTCTACCTAATAGACCACTAGCCGAACGCAAGGAGATCCAATCTCTGTTCATTGAAGACAGAGACAAATTCAACCATCTGAGAAACGGGAAACCTTCTTGCTTTGCATTTTTTTAATGTTACCCCCAAGACTTCCTTCTAATCGACCACAATGAGGCCACCATGTAGTGTCTCAGCTCAGCTCAGCTCAGCCACTATCAGCAGCAATGGGCATGTGACACACACCCCACAGCATGGAGTCAAGGTTGCTTAGCCACTGGATGAGCACAGGGGGATGCAGAAGTAGCATTGCCAAGTTAAGCAGTGGACCAGCAAGCACTACTGTGACAGCATCCATCTCTAAGTGGCCCCTAGAGGAGCTAGAGGTCAGGGAGACACCCACTGGGGCCAGGATCACTCTGAGAGTGACTCCTAGGGACAGTCTCTTCACCTGGAAACTCAGTGCTTGAGGCCAGGGCAAATGGCATGAGGACAGGTAAGCAGCCCAAGATCAGATTGTGGGCAAGAAACATACACATTTATCCCCCTCCCCAGTGTCCACACTGAACTCTGGGCAGCCAGGCTGACTGGCATTGACGTCAATGGGCTTTGAGCCCAGGGAAGGACCTAGCTGTGGGCTGAGCTGGGGGCAGGACTGATTTGAATCTCTGGCCTGGGGACAGCCACATCCCTGAGCCTCTGCACCAGTGGCCCCCTCACCAGCATTCAGAGTCCCTGTTTTTTCACAGAAGCATTTTGTCAACTGATGGTGCTAGTAGTGAGAGCAAGAGGGGACACCAAGGATGGTGCTAGGGTGGCCATTCTGAAGAGCAGAACAGAGACAGAACCCAGGCCCCCTGTGTTGGGCTGCATGGCCAGAGCTGGCAGAGAGGCAGGCTGAGGAGCCCCAATCCTGAGCACTGGGCCTCTGTCCCCGAATTTATTGCTCATTACAGTAATGTGCCTCATTATCTAATCTGTGCCTGAGTAAATGAGCAAGGGGGCGCTCAGAGTCTTAGTGCGGGCGCTGGACCTGAGCCAGTTCCAGGAGAGGGTATGCACCCCAGAACACTGCTCCTAGACAGTCTATGCCCCCCATGTGTCATTGAAACAGAGCAGTGGGCACCTGGGAAACATGTGCTTTATTAAAAACTTGCAACTACTTCTTGTAGAATAACAGATTAATTATGAAGTGCTGGGTAGAGGTAGATGATGGTGAGATGGACGGAGAGGCATTTCTCCTCCAGCTCTCGCCAAGTGCATGCAACCCTCTTCAGCCGGCAGGTCTTATGATGGCAGTGAGGAAATCATCCACAGGCAGTCGGGTTTCAGGGCACACCAGCTTTATTCAAGGCCCTAGCCAACAGGTGTGGCTTCTATCATAACCTTTCAAGCAAGCTCCATTATTAGCCCTGCATTCAACTTCTTTCTGCCATGTCTCCTCTTGCTCCTTCCATCTCTCTTGCTGAATCCCCCTCAATCCTTCAATAAATCCCTGAATCCATCCCCTTCCTGCCCCTGAGGCAAACATTTTGTTACCTTCCAAAGACCCCTCCCAGGAATGAGCAGGTCTTAACACAGGAAGAATAGGGGATTGAGGTAACATTTCTGAGCTGACAGAATTGTCCATTGTTCCCTACTTCTGAGGTGGACCTCAAAGACGGAGTCCAGCCCTGGTGTTCAAGTTGGCATGGGGTCTACTTCTCCCCAGAGAAGGTAGGTATTGGTCTCATAAGATGCTCACCTGCGCCCCATCCAGGTTTGCGGGGACATGATTATTTCTTCTGATTTCAGAAGCACAAAAAGGCTTTGTGAGTGAAATGACACCAAGGCACCAATAGATGTGGCAAACTGGGGTCCTGTGGACCACTTGGTCCAACTGACCCACCCTCTAGCAGCTCAGAAGAAAGGTCACAGGAATACACAAAGACTATAGAAATAATGGTGGGGAAGGAGTGCAGTGAGATAAAAGAAAGGACCACTAGGACAATGAAAGTTGGAAATGACCATTCTGAACAAAAACTGGGTGCTGAAAGGGGATAAAGTTACATGCATGGCACCCCTTCAGCAGTAGTGTTGCAAACCACGATGTCTAAATGGAAAAGAGAGGGAGAGGTCTACCAAAGAGGCAGGCTGAGGGTGGGAGACAGGAGAGAAACTGAAATAATTGGTGTTGGGAAATATGCCCTAATGAGGGGATTGGGTGCTAGAACATTATATGACTAAAACTCAACCACCCACAACTTTGTAACTCTGTATCTCAGAATGGTTTAATTTAAAAAATCCTAAGAATAAAAGAAAAGGAATTTGTACAATAGACCAAATTCCTCCATGATCCAGTTGCACCCCACCTCTTTGCTCTGTGCCTCTTGGTCTGACACCAGAAACAATAAAATATAACTGACCATCTAGGGATCCCCAGAGCACTTCCCCAAACACTCTCTTTCCCATGTGCTGCTCAGCAAGCAGCTGAGCTCTGGCTTGCCTCCATCTCTGCAGTGCCAGGTGGGGCCTAGGCAGGCAGGAGAGCTGTGGGGCTCTGCTCTGAGCATTTCAGGGTATACACACAGGTACTCGAGGTGCACCTGAGGATGGGGGGAGCTAGCTGCATCTTTGTCATCCCCCACAAAATGTTGTCCCCAACAGGCAAAGTGTGTAGACAGCTAAGAACAACTCCACTGGCAGGCTCAGCCTGGAGCACTGTAAGAGAAGTTGGTGGTACTCCTGGGTGGCACCAGTGCCAGATGTAAATGCACAAAAAGCAGCAGTTGGAGCAGCCCTCGTGCTCCTGCCAAATAGGGTATGAGCAGGGCCACACAGAGGACTGGGAGGGGCACACAGAAGCCTGCCTGAGGTACCCAAGGCTGCCCACAGCTGCCCACCTGAGGGGTTCCTGCAGCCCTGTGACAGTTGGGAGAGGTAGCAGCAGGTCAAATGAAAACTCCCTTAGCTCTGCCTTCTCCTATCACAGCCCTTCCCAGCAAGGCTTCGGATATGGGCTACACAGTCCTCTGTGTCCCCAGAAGAACCTGTTTGGGGCATTTCTGTCCTCTCTGGCATGTCTGCAAAGAAGCCAAAGTGCTCATTCAGAGGAGGCATGTGTGAGATCTGGCCAACAGCAAAGACTGACAAACCAACCGATTGACCGACCGACTGACTGACAAACTGACCGACCAAGTGACTGACCAACCAATCAACTGACAACTAACCAACTGGAGGGTGAGGTTTGGAGAACAAGTTTGCAAGAACAGGAAAGGGCCACTCTGGTTGATCTGTAGAAGAGTGAGCTATGCAAATAACCATGCGCAGAAAGCTGCAAAGCCACACAGGTGAGCAAATACCAGCTCTGAGCCTCAGTAATCCAGTGGGACTCATGATTGGGATAGGACAATGAGCTTGGAGGGCTCTGGTCAGGGTGGAACAGTGGACTTGGGGGTGGCACACAAAAATAGGCTTTCCTCCCTGCAGGACAGTTCATGGTTGATTTTTAGATTATCGGTTTTCCTTTGTTTTCTGGGTCCTCCTGGTTCTTCTGCTGCCCTTTGCACTGTCCCCCCCTACAGTTCCTACCATCCTCATGAAGGACAGACTCTGTGTTCTTAAGCCCCCTGAAGAGAAACATATATCCCTCCATGGGTGGGTGTACCCCGCAGCACAGAGCTGGCTTCACCTGGGTCCCTCACCTTTCAGGATGTGTAAGCTTGTGACCACTAGCTTATTCCAGGGGTCCACTCAGATATCTAGGTGAGACTTGGAAATTTGTGTGGAACTTTCTAATTCATGTCTCTAAAAGTACAGGTGAAGTGTTTAACAGCAATGTGTCCCCCACAGCACCTGAGAGCAGCTACTTTTGGGGGCTGAGAGACAAATGCCATTTACAGCAGGGATGGATCCAAGTGCAGTGTTATTGTGCTATATAGCAAGTCAGCCAACTTTAATCAACCTTTATCTAGAAAGTTATTCATGTGCAGGTTTTGCTAGTGAGATGACATTATGTATTGGGCTCTAAGATCTATGCATTAGGCTTTAGATAATAGTTTTAATAAAATAGAGAGAGAGTTCATTTTTATTATAGTTTGGAGGCCACACCATTGGGCCGCCACTGGTATTAGTTTAGGTATTAGTCTTGACTCTACACTCAGGGATCACTTCTGGCAATGCTTGGGGAACTATATGTGGTAATAGCGATTGAATCCAGCAAGTAAAAAGCCAGCAAACCCACTGATTGGCTCCTGTGGTTAAATTTTTTTTAAAAAAGATGATGCAACTTTAAAAATATTATAGTGGCTTGCACTGAGTAGATAAGGAAATCACTGGCTAATGAAGTCTTCCTTTAAATAAATACTGGGAATGGTATTTGCATTCACCATGTAAGTGACCCATTCTCTTCCCCACAATAATTTGTTTACAATAAGAATGTGTTTACAAAAGAAAAGTTTTTGGTCCATACCAGTGATGCTGTGCATGCTATGTGGATATTACTCTCCCTCTCCACATGCTCAAATACCCTCAGCCCTCCAGCTCCAAAGCCACAGCTTCTCTGCAAAACAATGACCTAGAGCAATGTACACACATTACAACTCAAACCAAGCCAACCCCAATTCACCCAATTCACTCAACCCAAATCAATCCAGCCCAGACCAAGTTACCCCATTCACCAAACCCAACTCACCCAATCCCAAACAACCCAAAACAACCCAACTCAATTCACCTAATTCATTCGACCCAAATCAACCCATACCAACCCAACACAAACCAACACAACACAGTTCCAAGAATTGAAACCTAAACTAATCCAAACGAACTCAACTCACCCAATTTAAACCAAGTAACTCAACATAAACCAATGAAAACCAATACAACCCAAACTAACACAACTCATCCAACCCAACACAAACACAAAACTTAACCCAACTTATCTCACCTAACACAACCCAAACCTTTGGCTTTCTCTTTGCATATCCCTCTTTTCTATCAGTCACACCCAAAGAAGATACCTGGACAACCTTGTGGTCACCTCGGCAAGACAGATCCTTTCTCTTTCCCCCACAGAATCTCTCCATTCCTGTTCTCCTGCAGTATATTTCAATAAGAATAAGTGATGTTTTAATTTCATAAATCAGGGGTCTGGAGAGATAATGCCTTAACAGGGCTTAAGGTACATAACTTACATACAGTTGACCCTGATTCATTCTCTGGCTCCACTGAGATTATGGAGTACTGGGGCCCAGGTAAAGTCTAAGCAGGATCCACATTCTCAGACCCTTCTATTGAACTGTTGTTCTGCTGGTCCAGAATCACCTGGAAGAATGTTCTAGGACCCTGAGAATCTCTAGGGAATCCCAGTCCTCTTCGAAGCTGCAATTGGATCATATCATTGTTGGGATTCCCAAGTTCTGGTTCTTTCCTGCTCCTCACCTCACCTTGCTCTGCATCTATGACCGGGCCATCTGGGTTCCTGGCCTGGATCAGACATGAGTGTCCAGCCTGAATGTTCTGTTCAAAGCTCACTCGCTCAGCCTTGCCTGGACAGTCAGTCATCAAAATTTGCATTTGCAAACTCACTGCCCTCTCAGACCCCAGCAAGACTGTTGATATATAGGCAGTTGGACCTGGACATGACAACTGGATACACCCTTTGGCCAGTGAATCTCTCTCTCTCTCTCTCTCTCTCTCTCTCTCTCTCTCTCTCTCTCTCTCTCTCTCTCTCTCTCTCTCTCTCTCTCTCTCTCTCTCTTTCCAATCCACCCCCTCCAAGCAGTGGCAGGCTTCAGGAGAGAATTAAAAGATGCTTAGTTTCTATTTCTCTCTCCTGTTTTTTCTCTCCCTCCACGGATGCCCAGGTATTGACTATAAATTGATGTCTATGGGTGGGGATCTGGCCCCACCTGGTAGCTGGATCCCACAGGCCCCTACGAGTCTTGCTTTGCAGCACCTGGCCTCTGCAGCCTTGGGCCCCTGCAGCCCTGCAGCTTACTGCAGCATGGAAGACTTTCAAATAACTGCAGTAATCTGCAGATAACAGCAGTATTCTGCACAAGACCACATCACACTGAGCAGGCCCAGGCATTGCTCACTCCTTCTCAGCAACCAGCTGGACTTCCCCAAAACTCTTGTGTCTGTCCCTGCTCCTCAGTCAGGGTTGGAACCATGAAAACACGGGTTCTAACTGGAACAATATTTATAGGAAGCACATAAATGTCACCACCCATATGATGCCCTCCGCTGGCCAGGTTGAAATCCTTTTGGTTCTCATGAACATGTAGAAAGAAACAGTGGAGATAGTCTATTCATTCTTTCTAGAAACATTCTCCCACAGACAAATGGGTCACTCTGAAACTGGGTACCGCATTCTCGCACCTTAAAGACAATGAAATACTTTTTGATTGTTTTTGTACTTTAGAAACTGTTTCTAAAGTTTTAATTTAACCAAAAGGTTCAAATGCACTGAAAAAAATCAATTTCCTTTGAAGATATTTCATTTTGCTTTAAAAGGTACCAGATAAAAAACGATGATGTTTGCTTTCAAACACCCTAACTTGGGATATGAATCCATTAGAGACACATGATGTAGCTGACAGGGGCTGAGGTCCCTCATCCAGGGGACTGACCCTCAGTAAAGAAGCAACAGCAAAGTTGTTCGGATGCCCCAAGGGGATTGTGCGTAGCTACTCATGAATGAGCCCCCCACAACCTCTCAACATGCCTCACTCTGCCCCTCATCACAGTCAATCTCTGGCCTTTAGTCCACGTGGCGGCCCCTGATCTGATAAAATGTGAGTCCCAGAGCCAAGCAAGTGTTCAGTGGGGGAACGGGCGGACCTGAGCCCAGGTACCTGTGGCATTGCTGGTGTCCAGGCTGCCTTCTGCGGAGTCATAGCTCATCTGTTCCCGGGCGTCTGTCTTGCTCCTCAGTGTCAGCAAAGCAGCCCCTCTACTCCCCCCTTTAAGCGTGAAGGGGAGGCAGCAGCCAGCTGCGGGGGAAGAAGAAGGAGAAGGAGGCACCATTAGTGGGGGTAGGAGGTGGGAGTAGCAGGCAGAGCTTACAGGACTCGGCACAGCACGCTGGGGAAAGCCTTGGCACCTCGAACCACAGTGACCTGTGAGGTGGGGTGCTGGACATTCTGAAGCTGATTCTCCTCTGACTATGGGGCACTCACCAGCCCCCGCCCCCATATTTGAACTTAGCTCCAAAACAGTGGTGCAGAGCTGAATAAAGTATTTCACTAGCTGCATCATCTTGCTTGTCTGGCCTGGATGTGACTGGATCCTTGGTGGGGACAGGGTGCTAGGAGGTAAAGTCCACTCAAGATTGGTACCCCCAGAATTGAGGGGACATGCCTCTGATTGGGGGGTGAACAGGGAGGCTTGGGAGGTGCAGGGGTGAGGAGACATCCCTGCCCACTGCACTGTTCCTCTTCACCAAACCCTCTGCCTATCTGCCTACTGGCCATGCCAGCCTTGCCTGTCTCCCCAGGATTGTGTCACGCCCCTCAGCCCTAAAGACCCCACTCTGTGGTCCCTTGACTATGTATGATGTTCATGATCTTCAGCACAGACATCAAGTGGTCAGCTTCTGGGTCAAAGATGCATTCCTGGGGATTAGGGGTCAGAGCAATGGTGAGGGGGCAGGCACTGAATTTTCATCACTGTCACTGCATTTAGTGACACCGCCCTCCACCCCATCATTAGTTGAGGTATCAGGTGACCTCTGGAACATGACAGGTCTGAACAATAACTGTCCTTCCAGCTGCCTGTGTATCACTAGGATTGGCCCCTGGTGCAGCTCAAACCTCACACTCCTGAAAGATGCAAGGGGCAGATATTCAGGCACCATGCTAGGGGCCCACAGACCCCAGCTCCTCAGAGCTGCTCCTACTAGGACAACCATCAGGTGTAGCCAGCAAAGGTTCTGAGGAAAATGGGGACCAGGTTGGGGACCATCTGGGATCAGGCAACTTTTCCAGATGTGGGAAGCAAAGGGGAACAGCTGGAGTGGGGATGCAGAGCCACAGAACTACAGGGAGAGCTCTTGCCTTGCACATACTGACCTGGTTTAATCTCTGGCATCCCACAGGGTTCCCTGAAACCAATAGGAGAGATTTCTGACACCCACAGGGTCCCTTAAAGCCACCAGGAGCCACCAGCCACCCAGGTCATTGTTGGGTGTGGCCCAAATAAATAAATAAATAAAATGAATAAACAAAAAGCTGCTGTGTTGTTACCACCTAAGTAATATGAAACTTCCCTAGTGGATGGTTCTGGAGCAGCAGCCAGAGTGCAGGATGGACAGATGGATGGATCAACAGACAGGAGTAGGCGAGGATCAGAGCACAGTTCTCAGGCAGCTTACAGGCTGATCTGAAGCTCTCTGGGGAGGGAGAAGGGAGAGGAAGGAAAGTGCTGGGATCGCCCTACTCCTGTCTTTGAGAACCTGAGGATGGAAAAGGCCAAAGTGGTTGTGGCTACTTAGCTCAGCTCTCAGCTTCCCCCACTGAGAGGAGCTCTTCTAGTAAACAGGGTGTTGGCCATTCTTCACAGAAAATTAAGCTGAGGGCTCAGCTCCTTCTGCCCCTGAAAGGCTTTCTGGCCAGGACAAGGTGGGCTGCAGCTCCACTTCTCTGCCTCGGACCCAGCCACTACCCTGAAGTTTCCCAGATGGAGACTTGTGCAAGCAAAGCTGCAACCGACCACAGACAAGTCAGAAACCCAACAAGAGAGAGTCCCTGGACAAATACAGGGGACTGTCCATCTGGACCATGTGCATATCTTGAGCTTGCCCTGATGATCTGCAGCTCTGAGGAGTGAGTATGACGGGAAAAGGCAGCTTGGAGAACACACGGCTTTACCAGTTATGCCAGAGGTGCCCGCTGAGGGCAAGGTCCCCGCTGAGTAGAGACCAAGTCCTCTGGATCTGGGTGGAAAGGAGAGCTTGGCAGTGCCTACTGGACATAGAAGATGCAGAGGGTAAAGGGCACTGCTGGAGCAAAGGGACAACTGGGCTGAGCCCCAGAGATATGCAAGGCTGAGGCAGAGTGAGGCATATCCTTGCACCAAACACACACATACATTCATACATACATACATACACTCACATCATATATACACACTCTCACCACACACAAAATCACACCTAGTACATACAACTCAGACCATCCAGACTTACCAAACATATACACACAAACACACAGCACATGCAAACTCGTACCACACTCACACCATGCATACTTACATATCATACAATACATTTACAAATGCCACACATACATACCACACACTAACACACACAATCACACATACCACACTCACACCACATATTTACACAGCATACCCTGAGCACGGAGTCAGGGACAGTGCAGGAAACACAAAGGGTCCACATGGACCATCTTCCTCTGCCTACCACCCTGACCCCTTGCAAACATGGCAGGAGAAGACAGATGGGTACATGGGTATATGGTCTCAGGGAACCCCACTTAGGCATAGGGATCATGAGGTGGGGGACCCAGAAGTAGAAACACAAGGAGGTGTCAGACAGCAGCTTCAGGGGTCCCTATTGTCTCCCAGGAGCTTACAGGGTAAACCCCAACATCCCAACATCCACCAGCAGAGAAGCAAGCTGCAGTATGGCCTCTAGGAGGGCAGCGAGGGCACCGCCCAGCCCTTTGGACTCAGCTCTATGACAGATGGAGGGAAGGTTCCCAAAGCCAAGCATGGGGAGAAACAGCTAATAACAATCTCTAGGGAAAAGCCGAATGAGAGCAAAGAAAATCATGCACCTTGCTGGGCTCAGGCTCAGGAATTTTTCCAAGAACCCCAAAGTGCAAACCCCACCACTTTACAGTGGTCTCCACCCAGGGCAGGTTAGGACTGGGGGACTTGATAGCCATGAGCACTTACTCTTTGGTCCCATTACAAAGACTCAGAGATGATTGTGAAAGGAACAGAGACATTAACCAGAAATTGTGAGATATCAGTGCCCCACAGGGACACTAGGGAATCTGGGGATGTAGAGATTAGAGGCCAGGAGTGGTCATTCTCTCTGGAGCAGAAGAAAGAGACAACAATGCTGTATTTCTGCTGGAAGCATCTTAGGTTGTTCAAATCTTTTTAAACAGAGAAATAACACAGAGGTTAAAATGCTTGTCTGGCTTGTGGCTGGCCTGGATTCCCTCCCTACCACCGCATAGCATCCCCTGCGCATTGCCAGGAGTGATCCCTAAACATAGCCAGGAGTAATCCCTGAGCACAGCTGGGTATGGTCCAATCCCTCCACTGCCCCCAACAAAATAAAAAATAAAATTCACAGGAAATTTAAAATGGTCATATATATTTGGAGGCGATTTGCTGACACTTCTATGCTTCCTGAGTTACCAGGCGTTCATGGTCCAAGGATGTCTTCTCTGGGGCCAGGCCTGGATAGCTCCCACATAGCACCCAGAAAATGGGGTCCTTACAGTGGGGAAAAAATAACCTGAAATCTAAGAGAAAATTGCCTCCCACAAGAGATCTTGGCTAATTTAAAAATTCCAGCTTAAATGCCAGTAACAATGCCACTATCATGACCTGAGAATTCACGTTGGAAAGAATACATGACATCTGTCTGGCATGACCAACACACCTCAGTGGGGAGAGCCTGGCATCTCAAGGGCATTGTAACTCAATGAACCAGCAATGGGACAGTCAAAAGGCAGAGTGTTGTCACTGATGGATAAAGGTGGCTTGAGGAAGACAGCCCAGGTACCATGTGATGTGACCAGATGGATCTGTGGTATGGGGACAGGTCCCAAACTGTATTCATACAGAAGCACCAACATGGGAAATATCTATCTAGTTCACTGAAAGCACATGTTCTGACCACGCACTGGGACAAGAAATTCAGAGCATCTTCGGGGCCTGAAACACATATGGTTGTTTTGGTGTGACAGTAAAAAAAAATTAAGTGAAGGAAGAATTTGACTGAATAGAAAGAACTTTGTGGAGCCAGAGTGATAGTACAGCAGGGATAACTTGCCCATTTGCCTTGCACACAGTCAACCCGGGTTCAATCCCTGACATCCCATATAGTCCTTTGAGCCTGCCAGAAGTAATTTCTGAGTGTAGAGCTATGAGTAACCCTTGAGCACAGCTGGGTGTGAAAAAGAAGAGGAAAAAAAAGATAAGATAAGAAAAGAAAAGAAAAGAAAAGAAAAGAAAAGAAAAGAAAAGAAAAGAAAAGAAAAGAAAAGAAAAAGAAGAAAAGAGGGGCCGGAGAGATAGCATGGAGATGAGGTGTTTGCCTTGCATGCAGAACAACAGTGGTTCGAATCCCCTCATCCCATATGGTCCCTAGAGCCTGCCGGGAGCTATTTCTGAGCATAGAGCCAAGCATAACCCCTAACCACAACCGGATGTGACCCCCAAAAAAAAAAGAAGAGGAGAGAAGAGAAAAAGAAAGAAAGAAAGAAAGAAAGAAAGAAAGAAGAAGAAGAAAGAAGAAAGAAATAAAGAAAGAAGAAAGAGAAAGAAAGAAAGAAAGAAAGAAGAAAGAAAGAAAGAAAAAAGAAAGAAGAAAGAAACGAAGAAAGAAAGAAGAAAGAAATAAAAATAAAGAAAGAAAGAAAGAAAGAAAGAAAGAAAGAGAAAGAAAGGAAGGAAGGAAGAGAGAGGAAGGAAGGAAGGAAGGAAGGAAGGAAGGAAGGAAGGAAGGAAGGAAGGAAGGAAGGAAGGAAGGAAGGAAGGAAGGATTAATTTCCTAATCGAACCCAAGTCACTCCAAATTGAAGTGTGTTGCTGTCTTGGACTGCTGGTTAGATCTGGGCAGGGATGGAGTTGGGGGTGCTGGCATTGGGTTTTCTTGAGTGGCTGAGGCCAATTCCCTGGCTGAAGTGTTTATGGTTTAATGCATTTCATCACTTCCCCTAAACAGTGTGTTTTGAAAGCACCCTGTGGAGTACTGGATTTGGGGGGTTTGGTCGGGCATAATTTACCCCCAATACAATCCATCATTTCTTCTCTTGGAGACACAGTCTTGTTTTTCATTTGCTTCAAGGTAAAGTATAGTCCAGGGTGGGACTGAGAACCCAGGGGAATTAGTAAAAAGGGATGAGGGCCTTGAACTGTACCGCTTTTGAGCCCCTTTGCTGTCTGCACGCTAAGTGCCACTTAGGGGCACTGACATCATAAGTACTTCCAGACTTGAGCCATGGTCCACATGAATCCAAAGGCAATAGGATCCAGATGCTTCTTCTAGTAAACAGTTTCTTTGTAGGGAAAGGAAACAAAAAAAAAAAAAAAAAAAAAGAGGATCTTGATCGATGCTTCTGAAAGAGGTACTTGCACCCACCGTGGCCACAGTCTCAACCTCACAAAGGCACCCCTACATCCCTGTCCCCAGATTCTCATTTGTCCTTTAACCGTGACATCTAAAATGACATAGTACATGAGCTATAAATACAAACACCAGTGAGGTGTCAAAGTGGGTAAGGCACTTTCCTCATGCAAGGCCAACATGGGTTCAATCCCCTGCACCTCATATGCACCCGCCCCCCCCCCCCGAGTCCAACCAGTAGTATTCCCTGAGCACAGATGGATGACCCAACATCCAAAACAAAAAAGAATAAAACATTTTCTGACCTACAAACTAAAGCAAGCTAAGACCACATTCCTCAACCTCACCCTAAGAACGCTTCTTGATATCACACTCTAAACCTAGATGGCTTCTCTGGGTGTTAGATCTCAAATGAGCCATATGAATCAAAGATAAATCTCCCTCTAATGTTTCAAGTTTAGACAACAAGTTGACAGTTATGCAGATGATTTTGTTGAGTGTGACCTTGATGTGATTGGTATTTCATGGAAACCTATTTCTGGGGCAGAGCCAATACGATAATAGAAGAGAAATGTAAGAGTTTTTCTTTGCTACGTCCAAAGTCTTCGAGGAAACTAACTCTGATTCTTTGGTTTCCAATATGATGCAAGTTGGGAGGGCCTAGCTGGCATCATGCTAGAGTACCATGGGAAATAAAGTACTATGAGACACTTTTGAGATCTGGGGTACAGGAAAGTTCCCAACCTGGCTTTACCCGATATGGAAACTAGGGTTCACATTGCACAATGTGGCAAGAAAAATGGGCCCTGTGGGGTCAGCTGAGGGTCCTTTATAACCTTGCAACCCAAAACCAATGAACACTATCAATACTGAACCCAGAAGTTTAAAGCAATTAGGAATTTAGCCTAAAGAGCACAGAGCATGGCTCAGAACAACACAGAGAAACTAAGCATGTTTTCTGCAGTATATGCAGGGAGGGTGGTGGTGATGGTGAGACAGTTTCAATGTGTGGGGAAGAGGGTGATAGTGATACTGTATTGCACCGTGTGCCGGAGATGGTGATGGTGAAACTATACTGACAGAGCTTGGGGTACAGGTCTGTGTGGCTCTGGGAGGTCAGCCCTCCTCACATTGCCCTGCACTGCCACCCTATCTGAGATTCTTTGTAGCTCCTCACCCCACACCAGCTCTTCTCTTTCCTCTGCTATGTCTCCCCTCTTTACCTGCTGGTTCTCTGTGTTTGTGTTGTCACACCTGTTGTGCACATTCTTGCCTTGTTGGAGACAATCCCACAATCTCAAGAGCAGTTTTTTTTTTTTTTTTTTGGTTTTTGAGCCATACCCGTTTGACGCTCAGGGGTTACTCCTGGCTATGTGCTCAGAAATCGCCCCTGGCTTGGGGGGACCATATGGGACGCCGGGGGATCAAACCTCGGTCCTTCCTTGGCTAGCGCTTGCAAGGCAGACACCTTACCTCCAGCGCCACCTACCCGGCCCCTCAAGAGCAGTTCTGAGTGCATCACAATATCTCCAAAGATAGCTAGAGTTTGAAACTCAGGAAATCACCATGGGGAGGGCAGTTCTCTGACCCTGGGCCCCCCATTCTGTCTGAAGCCTGCAGAAGGAGCCAAGTGCTCTTGGAGAAGGCTCCAGAATCTCAATGGCCTTTTTTCCTGCTCCATCCAAACACGAAAACTCTTTCTTATTAACTACTTCATGTTTGCTGCTTAAACATCTTGGGGCCGGCAAGGTGGCGCTAGAGGTAAGGTGTCTGCCTTACAAGTGCTAGCCAAGGAAGGACCAAGGTTTGATCCCTCGGCCTCCCATATGGTCCCCCCAAGCCAGGGGCAATTTCTGAGTGCTTAGCCAGGAGTAACCCCTGAGCATCAAACGGGTGTGGCCCCAAAAAACAAAAACAAACAAACAAAAAAAAATCTTAAAGCCAAATTTTGAATGTTGCAAACCAGGGAAAAAACAAACAAACTGGTGATAAAATAAAGATCTGACTATTTTTTTTGGAGATCAGACTATTAATTCAAGTAATATTAATTAATATTAATTCAGACTATTAATTCAAGTATTAAAACCCACTGAGGTTCTCCAAAGAAAAGAACTTTAGTAAAGCGAGATGTATAAGCTGCAGGAGAAGCAACACTGTTGAAGTGTGAGGTGAATCTAACCCACAGCACACAGCAGATTCCAACTTCCAGGACACGGCAGAGTCTAACCCATAAGACACAGAGAACCTAACCCCCAGTTAAGGGCAGAACTTAAGCCGCAGTCCATGACAGCGTGAAACTTAGAGTAAACAATCACATGCAGCACATGGCCCATAAACACATGACCCTGAATAGCACATAGTCATTGGATTTACATGACCACATATAGTACATGACAGTGTTTAGCCCTCATCCCATGTACAAACACTTGTGCTAAAATGAGCCCAATTAAACACAATTATTAGCACAGTCATATGTGTGCACACACAGACAACACATGTGATGTCCAACCCATGCACACTTAAGAATATTCACCAACGGCTGCACACTGTAACCCTGCTCTTATGCATACAGGAAGGCCAGGCTAGGGACATGCCCCAAGACTGACCCCAGGCCCTTCACCCAACAGTTGAACCAGCACATCTGGAATCAGCATATCTCCTCCATGCTCCCCACCCACCTTCCTGCACCTGAGAAATGTCCAGAGAACCTCAGCTTCCTCTCAGCTGCCTGCTAGGCCACACAGCCCCTTCACCAAGCACTCTAGCTAGTAAAAGGCTCTGCTCTGCACTAGTCCCCAGTCCAACAAGGTCCCTGAGTCCCCCCATGTGGGAAAGTGCCAGCACTGGTGAGGCTGAGGTCCTCTGGGACCAGGCTGCCATGATGTGCCGTCAGACAAAGCTGGACACTGCATGGAGCCCCTGATCATGCTGCAGGTGGTGGGACCAAATGACATGCACCTCCCCAGAACTCAGTCCAGCCCCTGCAGCCATGGGACCCCAAGTCTTCTGTTGGGGTCCCACATATAGGGTGGTGCCCCCTTCTATAGAGCTGGGTTTGCTAGTGAAAAAGTCACCCTTTCCCTCCTCCTGGGAAAACTCAGCCCAGAGGATGGTGAGCAAAACCCTGTATAGGCTGCACCCATACAAAGGGATCACCTGTTGGTGAATATATACCTCACTGAACTCCCTTCAGGCCCCCTGATCTAGCATCTACACTAACCAGGAGGGAGCTGCTGGAAAAGGAGAAGTGAAGAGACAGGAAGAAAAATCATTCGTCTTCTGGCTCGACTGCCTGATTCACTGGAGGGGAAACCCTGATGCACTTTTTTATTTAAGGAAAAGAACCAAGATGACCCAAATTTCCCAGGAAAGATGAGACCCTTGGTTTTGTCTAACTGTTTTTCCAACTTCTACCATAAAAATATCAACATTTCAGAATTCTCATAAAAATCAGCATGAAAGAGATCAAATAGAAAGCACCGAGAGACTTGGTTTATCTCCCTTCTCAGAAGAGACTGGTTTCCATGTTTAGCCCACAGAAATGGGCTCATGCTGGCAGAAACAGGCCCTGGAACCACACTTGCAAGGATGTGCAAGGATGTGACATTGTGAAAGGAGGCAGGATCTACTAAGCACCTTTTCCTGAGGTACCAGCATCCAATGGCCAGGGCCAGGCAAAGCCTTGGTGGCCAACTGGACCTTCTGCCCCACCCACATTCACCTGATCCCCTATGAATCTCCAGGGAAGATTATTCTGCCAATGTGAAAGTCACCATCCTTGCCACCCTGAACTAGCCCCTCCACTGGCCACAACAGAGCACTGGCCCTGCGTCCCTTGGAAATTTGCCAGAAATGATGCATATTTGAGAAATGCAGTGTCAGAAGACAAAGACCTACAACTTCGATCCCAACCTTCAAAAAATAAAGAAAAGATAACTCACACACAAATCTACCCCTGAACCCCCAATATGGTATCAGGATAGGTCTGAGGGTCTAGGAAGAGAGGGACCCAGAGGGGTGAGGTGAAAAGAGAAACACACTTAGGGAGAGAATACATCTAAGCCATGAGAAGCCCTCATTTCTCCGGGCCCAGAAAGGCAGAGCAGCTCCACATCCACATGATCACTGAAAAAGTAGTGTTGTTCAGGAGAAAGCAAAGGGGGGTACAGGAAGGCTGCATTGGGTTCTCCCTCATCTCTAGGTATCCTGGTTTTATGATTCTCAGCCTGTGTTTTCATCACTCAGCCCTGAGTTGGGGGAAATTTGAGTTTTCTTGTTAACACGTAAAGAACAAATTCTATTACTTTTTCCAGAAAGCCACAGAAGCAGTATATTCCATGAGAAATGCCCAGATACATAAAGGAAAATCATATATAGCAGCTTCTAGAGCCACTGGGCTCATTCTCCTCAGGAGCAATAGCAATGGACACACCGTCTTCAAGCTGATGGTGTTTCCTTAGAGCTGAGCTACCTGCATTTCTCCTTCCTAGTAGTCCCCCCCCCTTTTTCCTACCAACTCACACACAGCAGAGTTTCCTATTTGGTAACAAATTTAAATGCTTCCAGGACTTCCAAGTGTCTGAAAAGACTCTCCTCTAAAGTAATGACTCTCCTGGGCCTTGCTGCAGCATTGCTGACGTGGCGAGGTCAGTGTGTCTGAAAGACTATGTTTCTATTAATAGGAAGATCCGTCACAAGGAAGTGTGGGTCCCATAATTTGGTCCAAAGGGGACCTCAAAAGGTTTCTTCTGTGTTTTTTAATTATTTTATTTAAGCACCATGGTTATAAGGTTGTTCATAATACAGGTTTTTTTCACAGTTACAAAGTCGTTCATGACTAAATTTCAGTCACACAATGTCCAACAGCGTTCACAAGTCTCATTTCCTACAACCAATATCTCCAGTTTCCCTCCTCTAGGGCAGTCATTTTTCTTCTCTCTCTCTCTCTCTCTCTCTCTCTCTCTCTCTCTCTCTCTCTCTCACTTTTTCTCTCTCTCTTTTTAGAAACTGTGGTTTGCAATGTTGTTACTGAGGGTTATCATACATATCACTTTACACCTTTCAGTACCCAGTTCTTGTTCAGACTGATCATTTATAACTCTCATTGTCATAGTGGAATCTCTAAATTTTACAGATTTTTTTTACTGTCCCAAACTCAGCTGGGTCCTGATTATTCCACTGGTCTTTTTAAATGACCCCAGCCACCAGCTGTGCCCCTATCTAACTCTTTGTCTGAAAGTTTTGCCCTGTGTCCTGTACCCGAGAGAATGGCCTTAGACTGGGAAAGGAACACATCTAGCATGTGTGAGCCTCTTCAGGGTGGGGCCCCTCTCCTGCCCTTGGTGCTCTCCTAGAGAAGCATCCTGGTCCCCTTCTGGGAGCCTATGCAAAGGCCAAGGTGCTGTGAGGATATGCTGCTGTCGAGAGAGATGCAGGGAGCTGCCGGGGTGAAGCGACCCAGGAGAGGAACAGAGCGTCAGCGCCTTATTCTTCTCCTGAGAGTGGGCGGAATGAGGAGAGGAGTCACGTCAAAGCTGTGAGGAAACTTAAAGTCAAGACGTGAAAAGGCTGCGATGATTAAAGCCCCCAGTTGTTTGACAGGAGAAAATTAGACTGTTCTCCTTTCTCTAAAGATATAATGCCACTTTCTCATGACTTACAGCACCCCACAATCTTACCTTCCCGCACCAAGACTTTACCAAAGTCAAGAAAGTTCCATCTCCAATCCGGGACTATACAGAGGTAGCATGGGCCCAAGGAGGGAAAAGCTGGGCAAAGTGTACAGGAGCCAGGACAGGTCCCCTGTCGGTGAGGAATGTTGCTCCTGTGGCCAGGGACACACATAGAGACAAAGAACTGAGAAATTGCATTGAATTGGGACTCTTTGAGGGATATATGTGCACTGGAAAAGGCTGTGAAAGAACCCTGTGCTGTCATGCAAGGTCATGGCAACACTCCCTTGGGATCCCTTGGGGAAGTGGTCAGTTCACAGGATAAGCAGGAGGCATAGGCTTCAGCTGTGCTTGAACAGGCAAGGAAGGGGGTTTAGCATCCAGACCCTGGACATCAGACCTCATACAGAGTCCAGCTGCCTTTTGCAACACAGTGAGGGGAGGGATCCTTACATGGCAGCAAAATCATAGAAACAGCTTCCAGCCCCTAACTGTCAGTTAAATGTGCTTAGGAGAGGGTCAAGTGTCTTTAGGAATTATCACCATACTATAATGTTTATTTATATCCAAAATTAACAACAATGACTCTGGACAATAACTGAGGGGCAAAAGGAGAGAAAGTGATAGGCAATGATGCTCCTTTAGCAACAATATTGCAAACCAAATGTCTAAAAGGAAAAAAGAGAGAGGGGAGAAAAAGAAGAAAAGGAAAAGAAGGAAGATAAATAGGGGAGGAGAGAAAGAAAGAAGAAAGAAAGAGAAGAAAGAAAGAAAGAAAAGAAAATAGAAAGAAAGAAAGAAAGAAAGAAAGACAGAAAGAAGAAGAAAGAAAGAAAAGAAAGAAAGAAGAAAGAAAGAAAGAAGAAAGAAGGAAGGAAGGAAGGAAGGAAGGAAGGAAGGAAGGAAGGAAGGAAGAAGGAAGGAAGGAAGGAAGGAAGGAAGGAAGGAAGGAAGGAAGGAAGGAAGGAAGGAAGGAAGGAAGGAAGGAAGGAAGGAAGGAAGGAAGGAAGGAAGGAAAAGAAAGAAAGGAACTGTCTGCCATAAAGCAGGCAGAGGATAGAAGGCAGGGAGGAAGGCAGGAGGAAAAGTGGGAATATTGGTGGCAGAAATATGCAATAGTGAAGGGTGTTGTACACTGTACAGCTGAGACTCAATCATGGACAGCTTTGTAAGTATGGGTCTCACAGTGATTCAATTAAAGAATTTATTTTATTTTATAAAGCAGAGGTCAAAGAAGAAGGGGGTCAAAGAGATTGCACATGAGATAAGGCAGGTATGTACTTTGCCCACTGCCCATCCCAATCTGATCCTTGGTTACCCTCTACAGTCCTCTGAAGTCCCCCAGGAGTGATCCCTGAGCACAGAGCAAGAGCAGCTGAGTACCCCTGGGTGTGTTTGCTTCCCCCTCAAAAGAAGAAAGAGAAAAAAAAGGAAGGGAAGGGACGGGAAGGGAAGGGACAGGAAGAGAAGAGAAGAGAAGAGAAGAGAAGAGAAGAGAAGAGAAGAGAAGAGAAGAGAAGAGAAGAGAAGAGAAGAGAAGAGAAGAGAAGAGAAGAGAGAGAAGAGAAGAGAAGAGAAGAGAAGAGAAGAGAAGAGAAGAGAAGAGAAGAGAAGAGAAGAGAAGAGAAGAGAAGAGAAGAGAAGAGAAGAGAAGAGAAGAGAAGAGAAGAGAAGAGAAGAGAAGAGAAGAGAAGAGAAGGAGCCAGAGAGATAGCACAGCAGTAGGGAGTTCGCCTTGCATGCAACTGACCCGGGACAGACCCAAGTTCAATTTCCAGCATCCCATATGGTTCCCCAGCCTGCCAAATGCGAGTTTTGAGTACAGAGATGAGAAATCCCTGAGTGCCATCAGATGTGGTGCAAAAACAAACAAAACAAAAAAGCAAGAAACCAGCAAAATCCTTAAGAGACAAGAAAGCAAGTGTCTGGACCTCAATGCCATGGCCAGCAGTTTCTAACTCTAGCACAGGCAGTAAGCAGAATGAAGATTCAGACTGCAGAAGGACAAGGAAAACTCAGCCCAGACACTGGGACTCCCAGGACTGCAGAGAGACAGGGAAAACTCAGGCCCAGACATAGGAAACCCCTGGACTGCAGAGGGACAGGAAAGACATCAGAGCCCTCAGGTCCTGACAGTTCTGCTGTGTTCTCCCAGGGCACAGGAAGATAGATGGAGACTCGCCTTCCTGGGTCTAGAGCAAGACAATGGCGCCACTCTTTTTAAGGGTATTTTTAAGTTAATAAATGAGACATTCAATATCAGAAAGGCCACAATGATGACGCAAGTGCTGACTGTTCGATAGGGCACTGGAGACACAAAAATCCACGTGAGTGATTTAAAAAAGGATATAAAATTGCCCTATATACAGTAACAACACTAACTGCTGAGAGCCCAAGGAAATAGAAGGACAGATTGTTAGAATAAATTTAAGTTCGCTGGATAAATTATTAGCCTCCTCTCTCTAGCTAATAAAAGCTGTGAAGAAAATATAGGTTAAATAAATATACTATTTTGGTAGCAACTCCAAGCCTGGAGCAACTTGGACCAAACCTATGAAAAGAGTGTAATGATCTTGAAGGAGAAAATGATAAATATATCCTTGAGAAGCACGTTTAAAGACCTAAACACAGAGAGTTGTTTTAGATTTGTGATGTGGAGGTAGCCCTTCTTCCCAAGTAAAGCTGGACATTCTACAGGATGCCAAGCTGCCTCTTAGGAGGGGATTCCACAAAACGACTCTGAGCTGATCGTGGTAGAAATGGGTCCTAGTAAAGAGCACATTTTGGAAGTGTTAGATGTGTACTTGCCTTATTGGGCAGAAAGACACATAATCAACAGGTCAAAAGTCAACAAGATAATTGTTCAGAAATGACCAATGGTGGGTAGGGTGAGAGAAGCTAGAAATACCAAAGGAAATAAAAACATGAGATTTGCACAAAGAGTTTTAAAACACCTTGAGGGCCAGAGCTAAAGAGAGTGGGGGTCCCCTGCAGAATCTCAACAACATTTCTATGTCCCCTTCCTCCTTGCACAATCCTTTCTTTTGTTACATGAACACAAGATCAGTGTCCTTTACAGCACAGACACCCTCAACTACAGTCAACCATGAGTAACAACCAGTGAGCTTCACTCACTCATCTTTGACTCACAATCAACTCTTGGGGAAAACCCCAGTAAGTTTTACTTAGAAGCTCTTCCAAAAAAAGAATGTTATGCACTTTATAATAAATATTAGGGGCCAGAGTGATAGCACAGCGGTAGAGCATTTGCCTTGCATGCATCTGACCTAGGACGGACTTCAGTTAGATCCCCAGCATCCCATATGGTCCCCCAAGCCAGGAGCAATTTCTGAATGCTTAGCCAGGAATAACCCCTGAGCATCACCAGGTGTGGCCCCAAAAACAAATAAACAAAAAAAAATTAAACAAGAACCTAAAGGCACACCTTAAATATCTGGAAAACCAACAATAAAGGAACCCAAACACAAGCAGAAGAAAAGAAATAATAGAATAAATACTAAATGCAAAAAAGTACTCCCCCACCCCCTGGATTAATTCTTGTTTCAAATGTTTCCCAATCTTCCTGAGGCAATTATGCTATATGTTAATGACATCCAATTAGGGAAAATTCATTAAAAATTAAAGTTAAGAATTGCAATAAAAGTATAACCCAGAGAGGTCAGACAAAATAGCACAATATGGAGAGCATTTTCCTTGCATAAATTACCCAAATTTGACGAGTTTGAACCCCAGCATCTCATAGAGTCCCCTGAGCGTGCCAGGCATAATTTCTGAGTTCAGAACCAGGAGCTCTCCCTGAGCCTCACCAGGTGTGGCTCCAAAACTGATAAATAAAAAAAATAAAATAAAAATAAAATCACAATAGAAGTCCAACCCAGAGACACCAGCCAATACTTTTTTCATAGTCTCTAATATCCTGTGCTTGGAAGTAAATCACCCTTACTGGATTTTATGAGTTAACTTTCATGTTTTATGAAGAACTGTCTTTCAAGTACTTTCTGACCAGAAGCAGCAATCTTTCCACTGAGGTTGGAGAAAAGTGCCCAGCGGCTGTCTGTTCCTACCATGCAGCTGCATTAATCTTTTCACAGGTCCTGCAGGCTACTTTGTGGTCGGCAGATGTCTACAACCACCCTCTGACCTTCTCACAGAGTAGAGGATCCACTGGCAGCATCTCACAGGTACGCACATCCACACAGACAGAAGGAGAGTGAGAAGAGAGCCAGATAAGCTGTAGGGGGGGCCTGGGTGCTCAGAGAACCCAAATCTCAATTGGCAAAGTAGCTCTGAGCATGAATGAGCCCACAAAAGTAAGGGAATGAGAGCCGACTTGCAGGAGCTGAAGGGGTTGAAGAGCAGGAAGCAGGCATTGGTGGGGACAATGTCCCCACAAGTAATCAGAGTGCATGTGCTGTGTGGCTGCCATCACGCAGCTACTGGACACTGTCAGTCTCAGCTCCTTTGTCAGATTGGCTCTGCCCAACCCTAGGTTGAGAGTGATTTTTCCTCTGGTCACTCATTTTTCTTTCTCTCACCAGGACACTGGGCCATGAGAGCCCAGATCAAATACACTGAATCCTTGATGCCTGGCATACTTGATGCTTAGTGAGTCACTGAGCTGCAGTGTTTTTGAAACACTCATAAGAAATTTCTTTCTGAAAAGCAAATTAACAAAACTCTTTTTTTGGAGTTAAAGTGATAGCACCAGGGTCAGGGCACTTCCCTTGTATGTAGCCAACCTGGGTACCATAGAATGACCCAGCAATTCCTATATGATTCAATTCACTCATCCCATATTAGTCCCTAAACCCAGCCAGGAGTAATCCCTGAGAACAAGCAGGTGTGATCCAAAAACCAAAAACCTTTTTTTCCTTTTTTCTTTAAAGGAAAAAGAGCAACTAACTGTCCTTTTAAGAAGAATGGAGAACTAGTGTACGGCGTATCTTTTTAGAATGTCTAGTATTCATTATAAGGAAACCATGTTTTGAGCAAATACTTACAAATATTAACTATTTTCTCTTGGATATAAGCATTGCTTTATTAGTAGATTTTATTTATTCTGTTTTTGAATTATACCTGGCATTTCTCAGGGCTGACTTTATGCTCAGGGATCACTCCTGGTGGGGTTCAGGGGACCTGGTTCAGCTGTGTCCAAGACAAGAACCCTGCCCACTGTCCTCTCTCTGGCCTCAATTACTATGATGTTTTTAAATGAAAATAAAAGTAAATATTTGAAGCCAATCCTTTAACTCTTCAAAAACAAAAAAATTAGGAGAGGACATCTCCAAACTAATTTGACAAGGTCACATTGCCCTGATACCAAAACCAGAAAAAAATGCCACAAGAAAAGTACAGAACAAAGCCCTGATGAATATAAAATTTCTTGGCAAAATTTTGCCTAACTAAGTTCAACAAGATGTGAATAAAATATAAAGCGCCAAAGACAAGTGGTACTTATTCTGGGGATATAAGGATGGCTCAATGTCTGCAGATTAATTAGTGTGATACACACATCAATAAAATAAAGGATAAAAAACATTTTAATGAGGCAAAAAAATCCAGCTAGATTCCATACCCACTTAGAGTAAAAATACAACTCCCAATAAAAGTACCACAGAGCAAATTCAGCTAAAATAATACATAGGACATCAAACATCACACTCAATTGTGAGTAGAAGCAAGATAAAGATGGTCAGTAACACCCTACTGGCACCATACTGAAAATGTCAAGTGTCAACTGGACAATTAGGCAAGAAAGAGAAACAAAACCAGGAGGAAAAAATAAAAATATCCTCATCAGATGCTCATATAAATACTGTTCATTGCAAGTGACCATTTAAATAATCCACCCAAGATTTAGGAAATCTGTGTATCTTTGCCTGATAGAAAATCAATATACAATAAACAAATCAGTGCCTTTTATACAATAATAATTAGGTTTCAGAAAGGAAAGGTTTAAAATGTCTATTTACAAGGGTATAAAAAAGAATAAAACATGGAGGTGAAAAAGAATAAGCAAGGAGGTGATAAACTCCATCAAAACCCAAGACATTGATGAAAGAAACTGCAGAAAAAATAAACAAGCTGGAAATATTTTGTTCCAGTAGTTTGAAGGAATGTATAATGTTGAAGTATGACAGATTTTATGCATTCTTTATCAAAACTCAGAACCCATCTAAAAATGTGTGCAGAACCACCAAGGATTGGGAATAATCAAAACAATCTCGAGGAAAAGCAAAGCTAAATAATCTCCCTTCTTTGTGATAAATAAAATAATTGCTCTTGGAAATGTAGTAAAGGGGGATGCCGATCACCCTTAACCCCAAGCCTAGAGAGGAGGAGAACAGAGAAGGAATTAAATCAAGACAGGAAGGAAAAGGATGAGATAAGGAACTGCTGGGGCATCAGGATTCTGGGTGTGGGTTTTATTGGGGTCATGGGGGAGCGGTGTAGCTGCACATCTAGAACACAGAGTCAACAACATTGAAAACAGGAGATCTAAGCTGAAATCACCCAACTTTAATGTGCCTGCCAAGGTGAAAATTGTATAGTATCGGGGCTGGCGAGGTGGCGCTAGAGGTAAGGTGTCTGCCTTGCAAGCGCTAGCCAAGGAAGGACTGCAGTTTGATCCCCCAGCGTCCTATATGGTTCCCTCAAGCCAGGGGCAATTTCTGAGCGCTTAGCCAGGAATAACCCCTGAGCATCAAATGGGTGTGGCCTGAAAAACCAAACAAACAAACAAACAAACAAAAAGAAAATTTATGGTCTCACTCATCTCTGGGTTTTAAGAAAAATAAGAGACATTTTTGTAATAATTCTCAGAAACAATAGAGATGAGGGCTTGAAGGTCCAGCTCACGATATGAAGCTCATGGCAAAGAGTGGTGAGTGCAGTTAGAGAAATAACTACACTGACAACTAACATAACAATATGAATGAATGAGGGAAGTAGAAAGCCTGTCTCAAATACAGGCAGGGGAGGGGAGTAGGGAGGTGGGAGATTTGAGACATTGTCGCACTGGTGAAGGGGGGGTGTTCTTTATATGACTTAAACCCAACTACTATCATGTTTGTAACCAAATTGTATAAATAAAAACATTAATAAAGAAGAAAGCTTTATATAAGAAACAAAGAGAATGATCTCTTTAGAGGTAAGGTGAAGCTTTATGGAAGAAACTAAAATTATATCAAAAAAGAGAAGAGTGGCAGGTGTAACTAACAGATGACAGTTGTCCAAATGATAGCTAGGAAACTAGATCTAGAGAAAGGGCAGAAAGTGTTAGATTTGCATCCAGAGAATATGTGAGTTCCCTCCATAAATAATTGACAGCTTCAATGTGATGCCCAAAGATACTTGCATTTGTACAGATCCTGGAATTTGAATTGAATAAAAAATAAAAACTTTGAAAAAAAAGAAAATTGTGGAAGGTAGGGGAGGTTGGTTGGAAGGGGGTTGGGGGATGACAAGTAAGGAAGCACTGATGATGGGAATTGACTATGGTGCTGGGATTGGTATTAATATATGATATGCCTAAAATTCACTATCAATAACTTTGTAAACAATGATTCTTTAATTAAATTTAAAAAATTTAGAAACCAATTACACAGAAGGCTCGACTAACAACCATTAGCTTAATAAACTTTCAGATGACTTAATGCCTCACATGAGCTATAATAAATCTCATAAGTTTTCTTTTACTGGAGTTTTCTGATTTTTTTTTTTGGATGATTCCATTCCCACCTAGTTGTAACAAACAATGTAAATTATTTTGTGCTTGGGAAGGCTTCCGGTGAGTAGATAAGTGGAGACAATGGTGGAGGGAATGTTACACTGGGACTGTTGTCAACCACAGGGGAACAACTAAAGAGAAAAACTCACCTCAGAATCAGATTAAAATAGGGATTGGCCAGGTTCTGGGATGTGGGAACAGGAAATGGAAGGGGAAAGAACTTTTGACTCTGATGTGAAAAAGTCAGGCGTGCTCCTGTGAAACCAGATCACAGAATCAAAGGCCCTGGTTTCTATAACTACGATCTGCTGGGGCATGAGGACTATGTCTTCTCACCAGAAACTGAGTGTTAATATGATGGGAAGAGAAACATCTTTTCTCAGACCATGTCTATGCATTAAAGCATCATGAGGGGCCAGAGAGATACCACAGTGGTAGGACGTTTACCTTGCATGCAGTCAATTCAGGACAGACGGTGGTTCGGTTCCAAGCATCCTATATGGTCCCCTGGGTCTACCAGGAGCTACTTCTGAGAACAAAGCCAGGAGTAACCCCTGAGCACCGCCTGGTGTGACCACCCCTTCAAAAAAAAGCATCATGAGATTCATGCTACTCTCTTACCAGTTTATATGGCAGCTATGCCTCTATGCAGCTGAGAAAAAAGGAAAATAAAATTCCCTTTCTGGGAGAGTAAATGAACAATGCAAGGAATCTATAGTTAATCCCATGACAGTATACTTCAAGGGTGGAGAAACCTTGTATCTCTTAGGCCAAGGGAATTCCCTCTTTAATGTCCCCAATATTTACTGTGCCTATGCAGGAAAAAAAAAGGCACAAAATAATCTCTTTTTTTTTTAATTTATCTATTTATTTCTTTTGACTTCTTTGTTTTGGTTTAGATATGAAGTTGATGTCTCCAATTTTATTTTATCTTATTTTATCTTTTCCTTTCTTTTTGTGCTCTGTTATGTTTTCATTTCAGGGCCGAGACTATTATGCGGTGCTTGCTGTTAGTGCTGTAGTGCTCACTGGATATTTTATTTGATATTTCTTTTTGTATTGTTGTGGTGTTTCAATTCCTTTTTTTCCTTTCCTCTCTCAAACTTCGGTTGAGAGCCTCTAGAAGGACTCCACCCATTTTTGGCTTATTTGATTTTTACCCCATTTTATTGCTTTTCTTTTCTTCAAACAAAGCCACATAACTTGAACTACCTAGTTCTGCCTCTCAAATAGAGGGGGAAATAAGGGAGGGTACCAGGACCAAACAGATGTATGAACACTAAATAGTTAGCTAGACACAGAGGGGACCACTTATGCTAGCCACCTGGGGGGTGAGGGTGGGGGATATGGGATGCAAGATGGGAATGGGAGTAGTGGGGGGAACAAATTTGGTGATGGGAATTCCCCTGATTCAATGTTAATATGTACCTAAAATATTACTGTGAAAGATATGTAAGACAATATAGTCAAAATAAAAATTATGTTTAAAAAAATAAACCCCCTCTCTGACCAAATAAAGAAACAAACAAGATGTGTGTTTGGGGTGGGGGGGGAGACTTATAAGAAACACATATATGGTTTTGTGGGTCATGTCAACCCCAAGTGGTGGGGGACAGGCAGAACTGGGTCTGGGACACATTTCTCCTCCATGGTCCTCACTAGGCTAACAACAACAGAACCATCTGCCTTCCCCACTTCCTCCAGCCCCTCTAGCCTGTCAGCAACAGAAACACAGCCACCTAAGCAGAAAACCCTAAAATAAGCTCCACGCTCACTCTTTTCTTGAAGGCAGCCTGTGGTCCTTGCTCGAAGGAAAACCTTGGTAAGAGACACACATCGACCCAGACGGACATGCTGCAGGCAGAGGAGACATCACATACCAAATTCTTCTGAGTGTTGCTAAAGTTCTCCCTAACCTGCTACCAAATAGTCCTGTCAGTGAAATCACTTAGCAGCGATTATTGCTGCATGCTAATAGGGTCCCAAATCTCACCCTATTGTAAAATAATAATTACCAGCTATCGACTTGAAAGTGCTTAATTAAATGCACTTAAGAGACTTGGAAAGCAAACAATGGCCCCAGGGAAATAAGTTCTGAACTGATCACAGGCCTGTTCTCTGTGATTTAGCTTCTTTCTCCCCAAAGCCACCTTCTCTGCACACGTCCAATGTGCCCCTATTATTATCAGGATTTTCCTGAACACACAGCACTCAAAACAGGGTGTTTTGTCTTCATTATCAAACATATGTCAAAGATGTTCTTTGATAACTGGGATCAGGTAAGTGGCAGATGAACAGTACTGAAAGCCAAGACCAAAGAGGCAGAGCATACAGATTTTAGAAGAGTGAAATGGAACTAAGGAGGGGAGAGAGGTTTCTGAAAGATTCAGCAGGCAGAAATAAGCTCAGCACATGCAGATGAGGGGCCGAGCCATTGAGCATGCCCAGATGTGGCTCTCAAATCACAAAAAAGCCAGGACCCCCTTCAGAATTCTGGTGAGTCCACAGGCAACACAGAGCCAGTGAGTCCCCAAAGTGGGTTTCAGGTGATTAATGCCCACACCAGGTCCTAAAGAATCCAGGGGTTGGAGCAGTGGAGCAAGATGTAGGGTGTTTGACTTGCACGTGCTAACCTAGGATGAACTGCAGTTTGCTCCCCCGGCATCTCATATGATCTCACAAGCCCCCAATTTCTGAGCACATAGCCAAGAGTAACCCCTAAGCGTCACTGGGTGTGGCCCAACCCCCCCACCAAATGCAGCTCAACTGGAAGGCAAATGGCTCAGATTGCAGACGAGATAGGGGCTGGAAGCCCCAGCGATCCTAGGATATTATTCACTAATAAGACAATAGCAAAAATGTTAGAAGGGGCCAGAGGGACAGTCTAAGGAAGTGCTTATTGTAAAGTGGCCAACCTTGGGTCCATACTGGCCCATTTCCTGAGCATCAGAGTGTGGACTCAAACCCCTTTAAATACAAAAAAAAATAAAATAAAATAGTAATGAGATAGGCTAGTTTGAAATACCAATAGTGAAATGACTGGAGGGATATTTGGGGCAAGATATCCAGAAATACTTCTCCATTTCAAAAGCAAGTGAGTTTCAATGTCATACACTCAAGTTCCAAACTGTATTTCAAAACAAAACAGGTTCCACGTCTAAACTGCATTTCTCCAAATAAAATAGCTGTACCCCAGTGAAAGATCATTGCTGTGTTTCCACCAGAAAAGCAAGGTCTGTATCTTGGGCTCATCTTTTCACCACCCCCACACTTATGCCTGGCAAGTTTGATTTTCATGATCCATCCCTCTGCGGCTGCTCCCTGCCCTGTCCTTCTTTCCTTCCTTTCTTCCTTCCTTTCTGGAGTCCGCCAATCTTGCATGCACAACAGGCACAAGTTTCTCTTGGAGCAGGTTCTCAGCAATACGACTCCACAAATCCTTGGGTTCCCTTAAGTCCTTTGCCCATTTTTACAAATATACATATTTTATTGGCAGTGTCAAAGGTCAAGCTAGGACCTTCGATATGTGGAACAAAGGTGCTATCACATAGCCATATCCTTATATCCTTTGCCAATTTTTAAATCAGGTTCTTATCTTTTTATTCTTGCTTTATGTGAACTTTATATTCCGGGCAGTAGAATCATCTGATACAAGACTTGTAAATTTAGTCTCTCCCATTCTGTAAGGTTGTCTTTTGCTTTCTTAATAGGACCTTTGAAGCCAAAACCTTTTCATCTTAATCCAGTTCAATGTATCTATATTTTTCCTTTTGCTGCTAGCATTTTTAGCATCATAGTGAGGAAAACCGTGGGTATTGAGATTTAGATATTGTACATTTATAGTTGATGAGCTATTGAACAAAGTATTCATTTTAATATCATTTCTTTGCTCTCAAAATTCCATTATTTATAAAAAAAAACAAGAGATTTTCCAACATCATTAAGAGCATTAGAACACCTACAGTTAGAATAATTATTATGTAATATTTCTCCTTTCTATTTATTTTGGGGCCACACCCAAAGACTCTCAGAGATTGCTCCTGGCTCTTCACTTAGAAATTACTCTTGGCAAGCTCAAGAGACCAAATGGGGTGCCAAGGATCAAACTCATGTCAGACATGTGCAAGGCAAATGCCTTATCCTCTGTGCTATCACTCCAGTTCCTCATGTAATATTTTTTTTGGATGTATGAAGATTGACTTTGAACATTTGATTCTTCCTGAGGCAATACAGCTACCATATCATCAGTGTTTAGACAAACTTTATGGACCCTCCACACTGTTAGCACTTTATATATCATATTAACATACTGACCTACACAATCTATATAAAGAATTCTGTTCTCAGGTTAGAGGTGCAAAGAATAGAATAGTAGGGAGAAAGGAGAGGAAATCAAGGCCCATCTCTGAAGCCAATTTTTCTGATTACTCAAAAGCAGCGGGGTCCTGAGTGGAGCCCAATTGTCAGCTTCTCACCTGAGCACTATGGCAGTCTCACCATGACTGTCTCGAACCCCACTTTGTCTCCTGAATGAAAGCAAACACTTGTGCTCTGAGGGTCCTCCAAACCTGTTACCTACAGAAGTGGGAGCAGCAAGTTCAGTGAGTCCATGCTCACATTCGAAAAAGCACTCGCAAAACTGTACCTCCTGGTGGTTGTACAAACCTTTCTATGCCACTTACAAGAGGGGGTGACATTTAGATTCACCCACAGAAGTATCAATGAAGATGGAAAGTTCTAGATCTGTGTTGTCTCAGACAGTGAGCCTCAACTAGGTGTGGCCACTGAGTGCTTGTAAATGTGACTGGTCTATTTGAGGATCAAAATGTAGGATGTTTATCTCATTTTAATTTGGGAGCTGTGAAAAAGCATAGGGAACAGCTGGATTATCTGTATCCAGTAATCTGCCTTTAAAAAATGTATTTTTCCAGGCCAGAGTGATAACACAGAGGGAGGGCATTGGCCTTGTATAGAGTCAATCCAGGTTGATCTCTGGCATTCCATATGGTCCTCTGAAACTGACAAGAATGATACCTGAGCTCAGAGCCAGGAGTAAATCCTCAGTTCTTGCAGAGTATGACCCCCCCCCATAAAAAAGCAAACAAAACCAATGAATTTTCAAGTAAATTGGCAGTCAGCTGAAATCCTAACCTAATTCTTTCAAAAGGGTGTGTAAAGAAGCTGACTGCCATGCCCGTGGGGATGCATCTTGGTTCACTTCGACCGTGGTGCCGATTGCTAGAATCATTTCCTCCCTTGGTGCCAAAGCAAAGAATATATGCAGACTCCTGGCAGAAGAGATCGGAAATACTGCCAAGCCTGTAGTTAAAATTAAGCCAAACTTTAATTGCTAATAGTTTTTTTTCTATGCCCTGCGAAAATCTTGGAAAGCCCATAATCAGGAAATCACACGCAGAAAGAAATGAAGAAGAGGAATGTGGCTGTCTGAGTGAAGCAGAGTCTTTTTTCAAACCCAATACTAATAAGAGGGGAGCAGAAACAAGAAAGACAGGCCAGCATCTTCTGGGAGCCCAGAAAACAGTCCTGAAAAAATATGAGCTGCCCCCCAAGTTCATCCCTGAACAAGACACAACAAACACAGATCCTACAAGAACAAATTTCAGTGAGCAAAGACAAAAATGATTTTCAATTCATTCTTCTTGGTACTAGTACAGAAGTCTGTGCTGATCTATCTACTGACCAGCCCTATCTCTAGAAATGCAAGGATCCAGGAATAGACAAGCCATATTTGTGAAAAATATAAAAACAAACAAGCCAACTAAATATGCAGAAAGGTGAGAATGGAGTTCATCCACAGTTATAGGAGATCAGAACTGGCTTTATTTTCCTCTGTATGCCCAGTCCCTCCCATAGCAGGAAGCCAGGGCTACTGTGGACTGCCTCCGGACATAAATGTGGAAAGGGGCCTAATCCTGGGGGCCTATACAAAGCACACAGCTGAGAACACTGTAAAAGCTGAGAAGACCCCAGGCCATTCTGTCTGCAGGCTTGGGAGCAGCTTTGAAGAAGCAGCAATCATCTCCTTCTGAGATGCCACTGTTCACCCACTTAGCTCATGGCTGTGAGCTACCACACAGGCCACACACTGGGGCAAGCATAGTGCCTCACAGAGGATGACACAGGGCAATGAACTGAGAGGTGGCAGTGACTCTGAGGAAGGCAGCAGAAAAGCCACCTTGTGCTCAGAGTCCATGTTTCCTAGCTATCATATCACTTAAAAATATGTGTGGAAAGGGCCGACAATGTCTTTCCAAGATGAGGGAATTTGAATCTGCTTGAGCACGTATCCCTTTTAGAATGAAAACAGGTGAGGAAGAGCAGGAGGAACCAAGGAAGAGAAGAGGAGGAAGGAATGAGGAGAAAATGAGAACGAGGTAAAAAGGGAGAAGTGATGAAAAGGAGGTGAAAAAGAAAAAGTGATGAAGAGGTTAAGAGGAGGTTATAAGGAGGAGGTGATGACATGAAAAGTAGAAGGTGGGAGCTATGAGGGCTATGAGTTGGAGAGGAGAAAAAGATGAAGAGGATAAGATGATGATAAGGAAGTGATGAGGAGGATGCTATGAGGAGGTGATGAGGAAGTTAAGAGAAGATGGGAGGGGGGCCGGAGAGATAGCATGGAGGTAGTGCATTTGCCTTGCATGCAGAAGGTCAGTGGTTTGAATACTGGCACCCCCACATGGTCCTCTGAGCCTGCCAGGAGATATTTCTGAGCATGGAGCTAGGAGTAACCCCTGAGCCTTGCTGGTGTGACCCAAAAACAAAAACAAAAAAAAAAATAGAAGATGGGAGAAGGAGATGAATAGGAGGTAAAAAAGAGGAGATGAAGAGGAAGTTAAGAGAAGGTGAGAAAAAGGTTATGTAGAGGATGAAGTGAAGAATGAGCAGCTACCTGCCCAGGCTCTGGAACTTCATTGTTACTGAATCACATGTTCTTGAACTCTACATTGTCTCCACACCTGCTTTACTCAGTTGGAAACACAACTTTAACAGTCTTATTTCTGCAAAAGTATTTAGGCAAGATTAAGAAGGCACAGTTTGATAAAGACGGGGGAACTGCAAACCGTCTACAGCTTAATTTTGTTGTTCAAATGGGACACACTTTATTTATTAAATGCATTCATTAGACACCTTTTATGGAAAAAACATTTATCAGTTTTAAAAAATAAATTAGTTTATTTAAATACCATATATTACATAATTGCTCATAATACATTTGTTCCAAGACCAGTCCCACCACCAATGTAAACTTCCCTCCATCATCATTCCTAGATCTCCACTCATTCCCAAACCTACCTCCTTGGCAGATGCAAACTAATATATTTGTATTGCTTGTCGTTAAGTGGTAATAAAATTATTTTTAAGTAGTGCAATAAGAAAATTTGTAAAAATTAATGTATCATATAGTTAAATCATTGTCAGAAGATTTGCTGAGCTATTTGCTGCTAGTTGGTTTCTGTTATTTGTTTAATTTCTGAACATTAGGTGGCTATGTATCTACATTGATGTATAAATTGGTATGTTCCCACTGGAATGACAGTAGGAAAATTTGGGGGTTATTACGTGGCTGTGTATGTGGATGCATGAACTAGAAATTCTAAGTTCAATGGCCAATAAGTGGGACTTTTGTGAAGTACAGAAGTACTTCCAGGGCTTCCATAAGTACAAGAAGGCAAAGGGTAAAGGGTGTGGTGAAAAGAGAGTACCAACTCTCATTCCAAAAAAGGTCTGAAAATACTAGCCCAAGTACTGGCATGTCTGGAGTTTTTAGAGTTTGGCCTCTCTACAGAGATCCAAGGCTGAATGGAAAATCATGGCCATTCATGAAGAGGCAGTTATGGGTGATGGATATAGCAGGCATGGCTTCAAAAGGGCAAATACTTGACCTACCCTACCCTCCTAAGACTGCCAGCTTTCAGCTGTGTGGAAAAGTGTTCCCATGATTTTTCATGACTTGGTTTACATCTCTTTTGAGAACAGAGTGTGTTTATGGAACTGGCCAGGTGCAAACAAGACAACTGTGTTTGTCAGTGTGGTTACTTTGATATTTTTTAATCAAGAATAAATATTGAATCTCATCAAATGTTTTCTCCCCATATATTTAGTTGATCATATGGTTCTTGTCATATGTTTTATTACTGTGGCATATCATGTTTATTAACTAATGCATGGAAAATGTATGCATCATTGGAATACATCTCATTGGATCATGAGGTCTTATTATTTCAGTATATTGTTGAATCAGCTTTGCTAATAATATATCGAGAATATTTTATCTATAGTTATCAAAACCAGGGTTTTGAAAGAAGCATTAAACTACTGAGTTTATTCCCTCTACTTGTTAGAACTTTCCTATCTGAATAGGATAGGATGATTAATCCTAGTCTACACCTCAGTCAGTAGTGAGAGTCTGAAAGTTCTTCTCTGAGAGCATGCAGGAAATAACATTACTTTTCTTCAAGGCAGTATCAGGCCTCCAAGTCAGAGCAACTTGGTAAGAAAGTAAAATTAAAAATATACCAACCACTAAAGAAAAAAATGAAACATTTGCTAATGACAGAGATCTTGATTTTCAGTCATACAATGGTTCAACACTCATCCCTTCACCAATGTCATTTCTGGCCACCAACTGCACTAACTGCAGACATACACTCCTCTCTGTCCCCCCCCCTTTTCCATGTGGGTTATGGTTTGTGGCATGTAGCATGTGGTTTGTGATACTGTTCCTGAAGGAGAATCATGTATATCACTTTACATCCTTTCATTTTCCAATTCAAATCAAGTGACTTTAAGGAAACCAACCAACAAATGCACCAAAGAATGTTGACAAATATTTAAAATGATTGTGTCTAGTAAAAAGCTAAATTTTTTCCATAAACACTGGGTGTAAAAATGAAGCAAATGAGAAAAGTCATTTATATTTTGAAAGGCCAGACACGTTCATCAAAAAGGTGGTTGAGTTTTACCAAATAAATCCCAATCACTAAAGTGATAACTAGATCTGAACGTAAGTCCAATAAAGTGGTGATGAGTTTCCAATCATCATGCCTGCCCCAACTGCAATGAAGCATCCTTAGAGAACAATTAGGAATTACTAATTGCTGAATTAATCTGCAAATTCTATTTTCCAGACAACACAGGAGAGCCAAGCGATTTATCTGTGCAAAATCTCTGTGAAATTGCACCATGATATCATGATACAGTACAGTTTGAAAGTCACCCCCCCCCCAGCACCTAAATAGAGGAACGTTGGTCCTCTGGTAGCCTATGACTTCTCCTCTGAGTAGTCAGGAAAGCAACTCCCAGAGTTCCAGGGGGCCCATGGAAGAAAGTGCATGCCAGAGTAGCCCAAAGTCCCCTGGTTCTCCCAGTCATCAGATACTGTAAGGAGAGGAGCAAGGCTCTGAGAAGGACTGGCTCAGACTCCACATTAGGGCTTGAGGTGGGCGTGGCCTGAGCTGTCTGACCCTCTGAGCTCTTCTGACAGAGTCAACATGAAGCCTGGTCTTAACTGTTTCCCCTGACCTTATATTTCTTTCAGGATGCATCATCTCTCAGCATCCATCCTTCTACTACTCCTTATACGGTGCGTTTAGTCCTACTATAGCTGCTGGTAAAGAAACCAAAGAGAGTGTGAAGAGATGTAAAGGTGAGCGTGAGTGGCAGGCCTTCAGGAGTCATACAGGTAGGAAAGAAAACACTTATTCTGCACTGAGTTGGTGCCTGGCAAAAAATGTCCCTGACTCAAAGCTGCCAATGCTCAATTTCTGGCACCTAAGAACTTTTTATTTTTTTAGAACTTTTTTTTACCTGTTCAAGAGACTTTGCAGATGTAATTGAGTAATAGGTATTCCAGTTTTATTTATTATTTTTACTTAAACAGTATAGTTACAAGGTTGTTCATATAGTCTTTTTTTTTCCACAGATAAAGTTGTTCATGATTGACTTACAGTCATACAATGTACAAACCTTCACCAGTCTGCATTTCCCACCACCAATGTCAACAGTTTTCCTCTCACCCTTTCTGATGCCCTTTTTCCTTCCACCCTCCCTCCCCCTGCTTCTGTGGCAGGCATTTTACTTCACTCTTTCTTCTTTTTTGACATTGTGGTTTATACTATTGTTAATTAGTGCCATGCATGTCCCTTTCACACTTCTCTGTTCTAACTGCACTCTCTTCTCTTTGTGACAAGCTTCTTACCATAAACTGGTCCTCCTAATCCTCATCTCTGTTGGCTCTGGATATCATTCCCACAATGTATTTTATTTTCCTTATATCCCCTATATGAATGAGATTATTCTATGTTTCTCTCTCTCTCTCTCTCTCTCTCTCTCTCTCTCTCTCTCTCAGGGTAATAGGTTTTGATGTATACATTTCCAAGGGGGCTTGGAAGCACCACAAAGGTGCTGAAAGTAGACACTGGACAGAGAAGAGGAAAGTAGAGAGAAGGAGGTTGGCTTCCCCCAGAAGGAGAAGGCAGGGTAGCTCTTTGGGAAAAGATTCAATCAGACCTGGAGGCTGAGCTAATAAGGGTGAGGCCATGAGCCAAGGAAAGCAGCTGGTTCCTAGACTGAAAAAACTTGAGGAGATAGATGGATCCTCCCATGAAACCACCAGAAGAAACACAGCCAGTTGGAACCCTTGGTTTTTGTATAGTGTGCACAAAAATGAGATTTATACGTGACATAACTATAAGATGGGTTTTGAGGACATGGACCACTATCTCTTGGTGTGATATTGGCCATAGAAAAATAACAAAATGACTACAAGCAAGAAAATCCAGAGTGGTAAGAAATACTCAAGGTGGCTGGTCTGCTGCCAGGGTTAATTGCAATATGTAAGTTCTACTTCAAGTCTGTTCACCTGGCATTTCTTGGATCAAAAGTTTCTTGATAACTCAAATCTAATCAAAAAGTTAGCATATAGTTTGGTAAAAAGGACTAAGTCATGTGAATTGCTGACAAGTTAATTGTCCTCTGGGATATTACTGTCATCCCCCTCACAGATTTGAATTGCTGCTTCAAAGAAACCTGGTTTCTAAATTAAGCCTGCCTCTGAGGCATTGCCATAGCGATCCCCTCTCCTTATTTCAATTGACAGGGAAGGAGTTGGCCATCAGAACTGAAAATCACTCTCTAATGGTGTCACAGGGTTCTAAACAGGGCCAAGATGTGGACTTACCCGAAGTCCAGGTCGAGGCCAATGGCAAGTCCAATCGTCCAGAGTCAGAGGTCAATACAGACACCCAAATTTCTGCTTGTCCTTCAGAGATGAGTGTCGACTTAATCACCCTGTCCTCCCTTGCATTTCCTATGTAACTTGGAACTCACTCACTCAACCCATAACATCCCCCTGGGTCACACAGAAAGTCCACTCTAAAATGATTCTCTAATGAAGATGCCTGTGTGAAAGAACAGTGAGATTCTGACAAGAATCTGATGGCACCACAGACTGGTTCAAACAGAGGGCTTCTTCCATAGAAAATCAGGATGCTACAGTATGCATGAGAGTCCAGTTCAACATGCTCACATGCACATCATGACAATTTATAAAATGCCACTAAATACGAAGTACAGAGGAACATGACCTACACAGACTCAGGTTTCTGCTTTCTGCTATGGAGCTTCAGGGATAACTCGGTGATACTTGGATGCACCATTGCAGACACGAAGCCTAATAAATGCACACACACACACACACACACACACACACACACAAGATTGGAGTGATAGCACAGTAGAGAGTGTTTGCCTTGAACATGGTTGACCTGGGTTCAATCCTCAGCATCCCATATGGTCTTCAGAGCACTGCTAGAAATGACTCCTGAGCACAGAGCCAGGTGTATATTCTGAATGCTGTTGGGTGTGGCAAAAATAAAAAGATGAGGGTGTCTGTTAACCACTCATTAAAAAGAACTCAAGCAACTTTAAAATTAGTTGTACAAATAAGTGCTACAGAAATTTTGATCAGAAGTTATTACTTTAAAGTTGCTTGTTTTAGGGCTGTAGTGATAGTACAGTGGATAGGGTGCTTGACTTGTATGTGGCTGGTTCAGGTTTAATCACCTGCATCCCATATGGTTCTTCAAGCACTGTCAGGAATGACCCCTCAACACTATTGGATGTCACCCCCCTACAAAAAAAATGACTACCTAAAGTTACTCATTCTGAATGTATAAATGGTTGGGGCTGGAGCAATTGCAAAGTGGGTAGGGCATTTGTCTTGTATGTGGCCAACCCAGATTTGATCCCCAGCATTCCATATGGTCTCCTGAGCACCTCCAGAGTGACTTCTGAGCACAAAAACAGGAGTAACCCCTGAACACATCCAGGTGTGGCCAAAAAACAACAACAATAGAAAGAAAGTGTTCCAAATATATAACCCGGTCAGCCACATGCAAGGCCAATGCCTTACCCTCTGTGCTATCACTCTGACCCCCAGATGCCCTCATCTTAATTGCATTCCTCATCATTCACAATAATTTGCAACTTTCCAAAACACAAGCCTGAAAGACATAGTCCAAAGCAACTAGCTTTTCCTAGGGACCTGATGCATTGACACTACTCCCTAAAGAAAAGAGAAGGCAGGACCAGCTCCAGTCCTAAATGGCAGGTGTCTGTTTAGAGTTAGATCTTCACAGGTAGTTACTTCTCAGCCATGATTCATTCTGCCTGTGTCATAAACACTGTGAGTGCCCCTGAGGCCCACAAAGGACAGAGCTGACCACTGTCCCTTTCCAAACTCGCCACATTCTTAGAGAGGAGAAGGAAGAACCTGGGAAACACCAATGCTGTACTTATGCATCATTTGCTTTCATGTTCCCAGCATGCCACTAATGGGTTATGAAGTAAGAGTGAGCCTAGATTCAAGAGAGCACCAGAGAGTCGAGAACAAAACTTCATCGTTTCTGCAGAGAGCAGACACTTCCCACAGGGCCATGTCTCTGCAGCTCCTAGAAAACCACCAATGAATTTGGCCATGGAGAAGACTCAGTACATGCACCAGACAGTGTCTCCATTTCTGCTTTTCCTTAATGTTAGTGATGATCAGTGGCAACAATGGTATAAATGACAATTTTTTCTAATTGGGAACAGAAGAGAGTTCTTCCCTATGTCATTGGCAGAGAAATAAAACAACTCTAAACAGGTGCCGTGGAGCCAAATATTAATGTACATGTACAGTTTCCCATATTGAATACCTTAGACGTTGACTAAGATTTGCTTATTTCTATGGAGGCTGCTAATATCCAATCTTCACTGAATGATTTACTTTTTTGTGACTTGTATCAGACTCAGGACTTCACACATAAATGGCAAATGCTGTACCAAATGACTGAGCTTCATGCCAGCCCCATATCTCCACACAATAACAACAATGTACCATATCAAGGCCATAGTACAGTGCACTTGCTTTGCACACAGCCAATCTGGGCTCAATCCCTGACACCCAATGTGGTCCCTCAAGCTCCTCAGGAGTGATCCCTAAGCACATAGCCAAGAGTAAGCCTTGAGCACCACTGGGTGTGGCACATTTTAAGCAGTAATTCTTTGGTATCTTAAATTAGGGCACCCCAGCACTCTTGTTTCATTCAGCGCTCTCGTTTCATTTTTGAAAATATGTCTGAAAAACCTAATAACCAAACACTTTCTTCTTTTACTCCACAGATATTTAAATATGTAATTAGCAAGTAAGGCCTCATAACTAAGATAGCAAAAACAAACATGAATAAAGCTTAATCTTAAAGAAGCAAAATAAATTATAAATCCCCAAGTGGGAGTTCTAACAAAGCACTCTGAAGTCACTGATAAACTATCACAATCAGTCATAACCCCTATCAAAATCAGGATTTTAGAAATGTGACCCAATTCTCAGTATGGCCTATGCAATGAAGTGGCAGTAGGAATCAGCCAGGGTTAAAGGGTGGAATTCCCATGGCAGGGGGAGTTTGTCCACACATACCACACCACCATCCATCTTCTAAGCTCTGGGAGAGTACATAGAAAATACTTGTAAGGGACTGAAAGCCTAAATACATGAAAAGACAGTTGGCTTACCAGTGGTAAGAAGAAAGGTTTTCTTAGATGAAACAGTGGATAAAGGAATCACTAGAATTTGTGTTCATTCAAGAGACAAGAAGAGCTGATGGGAATGGGGTGAGGGTCCCATAGCACCACGAAAAGACATGAGATCTGCAGCAAAGCTAAAAGAGTAACTTTTCCAGCCCTTTTTCCTTCCACTTTTCCCATCCCTGCTCTGTCATGGAGCTCCATCCACTGATTGGAGTTCATCTACCCAAGTCTGGAACATGACTAGTCATCCTATTAAGAGAGAGTAGATTCTCTTCTTCAGAAGAAGTGCAAGTTGGATGCCATTTTGATCATCCCAGATCTAAAATCATGTGGATAAACATCTCACCAGCTCTCTCCCCTACTGTCCCATGGTCTGCCCTCCTTTTGTAAACAGGCTGTGTTTTCATGATCCAAGCTGAATATTGACACATGGATAAGGGCATTGGCATACTGCCATTGTGAAAGAGCAACTGGATATCACTGGAAACCACGAGGCCTCATTCAAATAAGAAAATAAAAAAACAAAAATACCTTGTCACAAATGATGGAGACTGCAGCTCCGATCTTGAATCTCACATATGGGAAGGCCCAGTCTGCTGTCCGCGCCACGGTTCTATGTGAAAAAATTCTCGAATGAAATATGGACATGACTTTCTTACATGTGTGTTAGAGTAAACAACAGCCTCCACCATAAAGAAAAGGCCCTGAGCACAGCAAAATAGGAATCATTCATGCTACTGAGCTGCGAGCATGAACCTCTTGGAAGAACAGAAAGCATAGCTCAGGACCGAACAATAATAGCACAGCAGGTAGAGTTTGCCCTGCACACAATTGACTAGGTTTGATCTCCAGCATACCAGATGGTCCCCTTAGCACTTTCAGGAGTAATTCCTGAGCACAGAGCCAGCAGTAACCCCTGAGTACCACCAGGTGTGGCCCATAAACCAAGAAACGAAGAATAGAAAATATAGCTTGTATGAAAATGTATTTGGGAAATTTGGAAAGCATTTTGTTTCATTGGTCTCAGTGTAATTTCTTTTTACTCCAATATCCTGCTGTTCCAGCCACTAGGACTCTAAAATGTATTTTGAAGTTGAGGAATATGGTTTCTTCACTTTCTAGTTGTATTTCTTTCCATTTTAGGAATTTTTTGAAACTTGAGGTCTTCAACTTTTCCAAATAAATGCATGACTTTTGTTTAATTTTTGTAAAGAAATGCCTTTGGGATTTTGACAGGGGTTGTGCAGATTCCTCTCATTATCTGCAGATTACTGCAGTTATCTGCAAGGTTGCCTGCTGCTTGGCTGCAGAAGCCACAAAATTACAAAGACTACATAGCTGCTTGGCTGCATGGCTGCAAGAGCCCAATGCTGCCTAGGCCGGGGGCTGCAAGGCTTACAGGGTTTTGTGGGGCTCAGCTGTGGGACGGGGCTATATACCCAACCAAAGATACCAATTTGTAGCCACCGGGGCTTTGTCATTGCTCTGGCAGCCCAGGAGGGAGAGAGAGAGGAGAGAAGAGAGTAGTAGAAACCAAATGTCTTTTTATTCATACCTGCAGTCCTGCCACTGCCTGAGAGAGACAGGAGAGGGGGGGAGGGAGGGAGGGAGAGGGAGAGAGAGGGAGAGAGAGGGAGAGAGAGGAAGAGAGAGAGGGAGAGAGGGAAGGAGAGAGGGAGAGGAGGGACCCTGTGGAGGCCTGTAGATTGAGTTCAAGAGAGAATAGAAAAGAAAGGATAGGGGGAGAGGGATTGGAGTGGTGGCACAAGCGCTAGAGCGTTTGACTTCATGCGCTAACCTAGAACAGACCTTAGTTAGATCCTCCGGCATCCCATATGGTCCCCCAAGCCAGGAGAGATTTCTGAGTACATAGCCAGGAGTAACCCCTGAGCATCACTGGGTGTGGCCCAAAAAACAATAAAAAATTGAAAGTTTAAATTAAAATAAAAAAGGAAAGATAGATACAGAGCAGGCAGCATTTCGGTTATGCTTTATCTCCAGCACCCAAGGACTGGCTGACACCACTTAGTCACTACCCTGGGAACCCCCTCCAACTGCCCAACTTTTTCTTTATATACCCAGTGTGACAATGGATGTGTCCAGGTCCAACTGCCATTACATCAACAGAGGTGCATTGCTTAAGTATAATGCTTTAGATATTATTAATTTTTTTTTTTTGGTTTTTGGGTCATACCCAATGGTGCTCAGGGCTTACTCCTGCCTGGTTCTGCACTCAGAAATCGCTCCTGGATGGCTCGGGGGATTAGATGAGATGCCGGAGATCAATCATTCGGGTTCGTCTCAGGTCGGCCACATGCAAGGCAAACGCCTTACTGATGTGCAATCACTCCGGCCCCATAATTGCTATTTTTACAGTGCTAATTCTCTCCATCTTTCATCACAGACTCTCCATCTTTCTGTATCTTCTTTGAAAGAAAGAAAATGGGGCTACATAGATTTCTTTAGTGGTAAAGCACATGTCTCATATATATGCGAGATCCTGGATTGGACCTCTAACAATACATCCCTCAATATCTCTAGGGGTCATGCATGCCCCCAGCATTTCCAGCCATGCCTTTCTCCAAAAGACAAAAGAGACATAAAATGCATGCATATTCATTTTGGTTGCCATCTTTCTGAATTTTAGTTGCCACCACAGGTGTAAAATGTAATTCACCACGAGCTTTTATAAACATCTAGAGAGACTTCCTAAACTCTTAATAAAAATGTTTCGTGATTTCTTTGCTTATCTTTCATGGAAGAAAAGTGAAAAAAAAGAGAAGTTCTGAAAGTCTCCCAAATTCAAAATTAGCTCTCCTGTCTTGAAAGGAGCTAGAATCGCCCCTCTTTCTGACCTAGGCCACCCCAAGTGGAGAAGCAGGGGGCATGGGGTCTGCAGATGGAGGCAGCTCAAGGATCTGCTCCCTGAACTCTCTGGGGGCAGTGAGCAGCTGGATGGACTCTAAGGGCAGTCCATGTAGCAGATTCTGGAAGCACAGCATTGATTTTCATAGTCACAATGACTCGTTTTTCTGTTTTCCCATTTTTCTGCTCCGGGAGATCTAAGAAGAGGGAGGTACAAGGAAGGCACCAAAGACCAGAGTACAGAGTATTGATGCATTGTGAAACACACAGCTATGCAGATCAGAGAGTCTGTGGCATGTGCGCAAGACCCATGGCAAGGACTCATCTTCGGGCTGCACCAGGGCAAGTGACGAACACTGGAATGAAAGGCCCAGGGTCGCGTTCTGCAATGCTGCTTCATTTATTTTACTTTTTTTTTGGGGGGGGGGCCACACCCGGTGACGCTCAGGGGTTACTCCTGGCTATGCACTCAGAAGTTGCTCCTGGCTTGGGGGACCATGTGGGACACCGGGGGATCAAACCGCGGTCCGTCCAAGGCTAGCGCAGGCAAGGCAGACACCTTACCTCTAGCGCCACCGCCCGGCCCCTTATTTTACATTTTGACTTACTTTATTTGGTTTGGGATCCACACCTGACTATATTCAGGGCTTACTCCAGGCCTCTGGAATCATTCCTGGATAGTACTTGGGGGTTGGGCTGGGGTAGGCTGTATTCCAGGCAAGAACCTTAGTTTCTGTTCTAGTTCTACAGCCCCACAACCCTTCTGTTGCATCTGTCCACCATCCCTGCCCACCCCCATGAATATGTGGAATAAAGCTCAAGTCCAAGATTTTTGTGCCGAGATCCAGCCAAGGAGAAAGAAACAGGTATAAAATACACAGAGATTGAGGCTGGAGAGATAGCATGGAGGTAAGGTGTTTGCCTTTCATGCAGAAGGTCGGTGGTTCAAATTCCAGCATCCCATATGATCCCCTGTACCTGCCAGGGGCGATTTCTGAGCATAGAGAGTCAGGAGTAACCCCTGGGCACTGCCAGGTGTGACCCAAAAACTAAAAAAAAAAAAAAATACAGAGATTGACACACATCACAAAGAACAAGATCAATCAGTGCTGGCTGGGATGTGAGGAGAAAGAAACTCATTCACTGCTGGTGGGAATACTATCTAGTCCAGTCCTTATGGAAAACAATATGGAGGTTCCTCAAAAAAGTGGAAATTGAGCTCCCATATGATCCAGCTATACAACTCTTAGGGATATACCCTAGAAACACAGAAATACAATCCAAAAATTCCTTCCTCACATCAATATTCATCACAGCACTATTTACAATAGCCAGACTCTGGAAACAATCAAGATGCCCTTCGACAGATAAATGGCTAAAGGAATATGCACTGTATATATGTACTGTGGTACATATACACAATGGAATATTATGCAGCCATCAGGAGAGATCAAGTCATGTAATTTTCCTATACATATATGGGCATGGAAACGATTATGCTGAGTGAAATAAGTCAGAGGGAGAGAGAGTGACACAGAATAGTGTCTTATCTATGAGTTTTAAGAAAAATAAAGGACATTATTGTAGTAATGCCCAGAAATGAGGGCTGGAAGGACCAGCTCATGATATGAAACTCACCTCAAAGAGTGTTGAGTGCAGTTAGAGAAATAATACACTAACAACTACCATGACAATGTTAATGAGTGAGAGAAGTAAAATGCCTGTCTAGAATACATGCAGGGGATGGGGGAGGAGGGGTATTGGAGGAGGGGATCATTGGTGGTGAAAATGTTGCACTGGTGAAGGGAGTTTTTTTATGACTGAAACCCAACTACAATCATGTTTGTAATCACTGTGTTTAAAATAATATTATTAATAAAAAGAAATATCCATAAAATAGAACTGATTTGGATTTATTAAACATGAGGTTTGGAATTCAACTCATATCATTTTATAGCTATTTAAAAACCTAGTTTTTAGGGTTTTTTATTTGTTTGGTTGGTTGGCTGGTTTTGGGTTTGGGACCATGGAGCAATGGCTCTCAGGCATTACTCCTGGCTCTGCACTCAGAAAATACTCACGGCAGGCTCGGGGGATCATATGGGATACCAGGGGTAGAACCCAGGGAGACCTGGGTAAGCAAGACTCGTAAGACCTGAGTAAGCAAGACAAACACCCTCCCCACTATTGCTCAGTCCCAGGAATTGTTTGTTTTTATTTATTTATTTATTTTTATTTTTATTTGTTTTTGGTTTTTGGGCCACACCCGGCGTTGCTCAGGGGTTACTCCTGGCTGTCTGCTCAGAAATAGCTCCTGGCAGGCACAAGGGACCATATGGGACACCGGGATTCGAACCAACCACCTTTGGTCCTGGATCGGCTGCTTGCAAGGCAAACACCGCTGTGCTATCTCTCCGGGCCCAGGAATCGTTTTTATTTTAAAAATGCAAAATGTCTCAGCAAAATCAAAACTCACCCAACATTAGCCCACTTCAAAGCAGAGATGAGAGTCCAAGTTTGATCTGACTAACTAAATCCATGAGGGCTTTGTTTATGATTACACAGTTCTCAACACACACACACACACACACACACACACACTATCTACTCTGATGCCTTATACTCAAAAGTCATACAATCACAGACAATGTGTCCCATCTATGGGACAAACATTCCATCTATGCACACACTTTCCCACTCACACCCACATCTCTACATGAGTCCTTTCTCCACTCGGCCCTGCCTTTTCAGAGGGGGGTCCCCCTCACAGACATGCTCAGGACTTTGCAAGGGGGGCAAAGTCAAGAGTTATATCACTGAATCTGTAAATACATGGAGTAAGTGGAACTTTCTAGAAGCGAGAACTCGGAGTCCCCGTGGGGAAAGTTAGGAAGGTGTTAATGAATAAACATGAACATGCTCATTGTTTCACAATCCCCTAATAGAAAAGCCTGCGATTAGATAGATACTCTATTATCCCGGCACCTTAGGTGACATAGGCTTATTTTAGATCCCTGTCAACACTGCTGTCATTGCCATGTCAGAAAGGGGGTTCATCTCCGTGCGCTCCCAGCCCCTCTCTCCTTGCTATTGTTCTCCTGTCCCTGGCACCTGAATTCCCTTTTCTGGAGGTGGTTCTGAAGAGACAAAAAAAACGGAGGCTGCACCTCTGGAGAGCCCTGCGAATGTCTTTGTCTTCTCCCTGCTCAGCTCTACTTCTCCTTTGTTCTGCATTCTGCAAACTTAGTGGCACTTTGCCTGCCCTCCGAAGTTTTTTGGGTTCCGGAAATGCCCCAGTAATGTTTCTTGTGCCGTGACCCATGTATGACCCATCACTGTAGGGCCCAGGGGCCTCTCTCCTCTGTCCTTCTGTCCTGCACTGCCTGTGGTAGGTAGCTCAGTGATGGGCCTGTCACTCACTAGCTTTCCTTCCTTTCTTCCTTCCTTCCTTCCTTCCTTCCTTCCTTCCTTCCTTCCTTCCTTCCTTCCTTCCTTCCTCCCTCCCTCCCTCCCTCCCTTCCTTCCTTCTTTCCTTCCTTTCTTCCTTCCTCCCTCTCTCCCTTCCTTCTTTTTTCTTTCTTTCTCTTTCTTCCCTTCTTTCTCTCTTTTTTTCTTTTTCCTTTCATTCTTCCTCCTTCCTTTCTCTTTCTTTTCTTTCTTTTTCGGTTTTTGGGCCACAACCTGTGATGCTCAGTAATGACTCCTGACTATGCACTCAGAAGTCGTTCCTGGCTTGGGGGACCATACGGGATTCATGGGGATTAAACCGAAGCCTGTCCTAGGCTAGAGTGGGCAAGGCAGACACCTTACCACTTTCATCACTGCTCCAGCCCCTTTCTTTTCTTTCTTCTTTCTTCCTCCTTCCTTCTTTCTTTCTTTCTTTCTTCCTCCTTCCTTTCTCTTTTCTTTCTTCTTTATTTGTTCTTTCTTTTTTTCTTTCTTCTTCCTTCCTTCTTTTTTCCTTTTGTCTTCCTTTCTTCCTTTCTCTTTCTTCTTTTCTTCCTTCTTCCTTTCTCTCTTCTTTCCTTCCTTTCTTTCTTTCTTTCTCTCTTTCTTCTTTCTTTTTCTATCTTTCTTTCTTCTTATGTGCACCACAAGTCAGGCAGTGCTCAAGTGTGACAGTGAGAGCAGCCTCCCCACGAACAGTGTTTGCATGCTCCTAGTATCTGGGGGTGTGAGGGCAGCTTTGTCCACTTTGTTTGAGCATTAGCTTGCTTCTCCTTAGAGATCTGAGCTAAGTAGTCTCGTCCTCAGAGTGGCATCTTCAAGAACCAGGGTATGTTTGGGTGCAGGGGACTGTGGGAGGGTCACGGAGAAACAGGTGGTCAGCACCATGGCCCTGGGCATAAAATAACTACTACTCTTCCATCAGATGGTATGCATGTCTCTTGCCTTCTTCAGGAGTTTCTTCTTTGTCATCCAAACTAACAGTATCCTGGTTCATGATCTGTGTCTTGGGTGCATGTGTCTATGTGCCAATGAACAGCAAAAGCCCTCTCTGCCCCACTGTCCCCTTCTTTTCAGGACTCCAAGGGCCCCAGAAGCCAGGATTCCCACCCCTAGAGTTTATGGATTATTTTCCCTCTGGGGTTGCCTAGCATATCTATCTACATCTGGTATTCACCAAGAACAAGAAGTCATACTTTCATTTTGAGGATAAACCTAAGATCAGTCACCTAGAGTGGAGTGTCAGGAGATGAGTCGCAAGAGTAGAAAATTGTGACCAATAGCTAGTTGGTGAGCAGTGACCCTGATCTAAAGTCTTGATAGGATTGGACCCCAGCAAGTCAAAACAGTCAGGCCAGGACTCTTTTAGGTGACGCATGCATCTCCCAATATCCCCTAGAGTGACCACATGAAGCCCTCCACAATGTTGGAGGGCTGTGGAATCGTGGGAATGACTCCCCCAGGTGTCACTGGAGGGATATCTCACTTGAGAAAATGGTGTGATGCAGCCATGGCCCCTGTCTGAGGACCCACTGGGACCCTTGTCAAATCTATTCTTTTCTTCCTGGGCAGCTGCATAATGGCTGTTGACCATCATCAGTTCTAGATGTCTAGATTTTCATCATTGTAGGTTCTGGGTGTCTGAGCCTCTGCATTTTTCCATAATTAAGAGTTTTCCCTCATTATCCTAGGCTCCTTACAGCTCTTCCCAAAAGAGTATACATTATTTTAATTACAGTGTTCAGAGAAAGGGTCTTGGGGTGACAGAAGAAGCAAATACTGGAGCAGCACATTGTCTTTCTTTATAGTATTATCACAGCCTAGAAACGTTTTTAAGTTCAATATTTTACTACCTTTTTTGTGTGCATCTTTCTATGGCAATGTGCTGGTTTGATCCCCAGTTTAGGAGTATTTCCCTTAAACACAGTGCAAATGACTCAAGCGCAGTGGTACTTGAAGATGGAGATGGTCTTACTGAAGGACAAGCATCCTAGTTCTTCACCCAATATGGTTTTCTAACGTCTGAAGGGACAGCAGATTTGTTCAACAGGCTGCATTCCTCTGTGTTCCCTCTGTGCTGTGTGACAGTCTGAACAAGAATAATTCTGCATATCTAGCAGGCCAGGTAGCATGGCATTTGGGTACCTAGAGGTCTATGGAGTTGCACATGCCCTTGGATTGCATTAAGTGGAGATGCTCTGGTGGGAATGCTGAAGTGAGCTTTCCTCGAACTACTGCTTAGCACCATCCTCAATACCTTCGATCTCAAAAGAAGTCTGCATTGGCTTAGAAAACAAGATAGCTCTTTTCCACATTGCATTTCCCCAAACTATGAGCACCAAGAACCAATTTAAAATTCACTGTGGAGAGATTGAAGTGATTGTACTGTAGAGAGGTGGTTTGCCTTGCATACAGCTCACCCAGGTTCAATCCTTGACATCTTTGACATCCCATAGGGTTCCCCAATCACCACCAGAAGAAATTCCTGAGTGGAGAGCCAGAAGTATGCCCTGCACATTGCCAGCTGTGGCCCCAAAACATAACAAACAAACAAACAAACAAAAATGCATAGTGAGATCTCCTAATTCAGCTCCTGTGTGTTCAGGGGGAAATGGATAAGACAGAGACAAGAACTGGGCTCCTTAGGGGAGGTCTCAGCTGGCTGTTCTCTAGATTCAGCATCTCAGTTCCACCATATTAACAGCTCTCATGGCTTCCCTGAGCTGTCCCTCTGTCTCTCTGTCTCTCTTTCCTTCAGAGAACCCAGCCCAGAGCAGGAAGAAATGGTCAGGGTTTCTCTCCTGGAATCTTCCATGGACTGGAAGATACACAACTCAGGATCTCCAAGGACCATCTACCTATAAAAGACTATGGAAGTTGGATGCTGAATCGAGTGAACAGGAAACATGACAATAAGGAGTGCTGAGGGCAGGGAGCTCAGCCAATCCTACAGAGAGTGGAGCTCAAGAATCATGCCCCTAATTAGCTTATTCATAGATGGATATGGAGAGTATTATGTTGAGCAAAATGAGTTAAAAAGAGACAGATAATAGAATGATCGCACTCATTTGTGGGATATAAGGGGGGAAAGATAGAATGGTTATAATATCAAAGACAAGAGAGAGAAGGGCAGGAGGGTGGGTCCACGGTATGAAGCTTGCCACAGATAGCAGGAGATGCAGTTAGGTAGAGAAGAATCACTCTGGACAAGAACTGGGTGCTGTAAGGAGATAAAATGATAGGCATGATACTTTTCACTGACCATATTGCCAACCAGTGTTTAAAGGGGAGGTGAGGAAAGGAAGTGAAAGAGAGATAAGTGTCTGCTCCATAGGCAGACAGGGAGGAGGGCAAGAGAGAAACTGGGGACATTAGTGGTGAAAACATGTCTTGGTGAAAGGTATGGGACATTGCATAACTGAAATTCAATCACAAACAATTTTGTATCTGTGAACAAAACTATTATGAACAACCTCGTATCCATGGTGTCTAAACAGAGTAATTAATAATAACAACAAAATCATGTCTCTGATCCACACACATATCAAGCGAGCTCCAGGCCCAAGGGAAACCTATCCAGTGTAGACATAGACCTTCTGAGACTCTTTTAGAACCAAGGACTGTGAGACCCAGGAACCACACCCAGCCCCTCCCTTAAAGCTGGCAGGCATCAGACCAAGAGTTTTGTGGACTCAGGAACAGGAGCGGTGTATCCAAGCCCAGCTGTCTGTGAAAGGCAACCGAGTCAGAGAGGAGGCGATGAGCCAAAGCCTTAGCCTGGGAATGAGAACAAGCTTTATCATCTCAGTATTACAGTGAGCCGTGTCCATCTTCCCTAGGAGATCATCACTGGGAAGTTGGTGCTACTCTTGGGAGGGGGGGAGGGAGGCTGGTGTGATAACAGACTACGAGAATGATGTCATTCTTGGGGCAGAGCTGGGAGCAGAACCCATGTGTCCCTAATGGCATCAGAGCTTTTACCTCTGGTCAAGGGCCTAGCTTAGTCCCTACAACCTCCTCACAGCTGATGAGAGGGCAAACAAATGGACAGGACTTCCTGGAAGTGCGGACAATGGGATCAGGTGAATTTGATGGTTCTATTGTTTTTTTGTTATTGTTTTATGGGGATTTTTATTGGTTTTTATTTGTTTGTTTGTTTTTGAGCCACACTAGGAAGCACTCAGGGGTTACTTATGGCTCTGCACTCAGAGATCACTCTTGGCAGGTTCAGGGATGTTGGGGATAGAATCTAGGTAGACCATGCTAGGGAAAACACTCTACCTGCTGTGCTATCTCTCCGGTTCCCAGTTTTTTTTTTATTTGTTTATGTCTTAATAATATCTTTATTTAAGCTCCATGATTTTATAATATTTTATTTTTGAGCCACACCTAGCAATGGTCAGGGATCACTCCTGAAGGACCAGAAGGGATAGCAGAGTTCAAATTTTACAAAGCCTATGCCCTACTGGCTGTACTATTTCTCCAGCCCATGGATCTGGCATTTTAAACCTATCTTTGACATTCTAAGAATCATATCCAATCTTGCCAATAGCTCTCCCCAAATTCACCTCTGAGACACACTCCAGATAAGACTAGTGTCCTTGCTCTAAGAGCCTATCCATCTACTCATTCTTCCTGGGTGTTCCCAGTTCTGCTCAGGGTTAAAGGTTTTCTGAGTTTTACAGCTCTTTGGTGACTCTATGCTGGGGAACTTACCTCTCACTCCTCAACTCCTCATCCTACGACTCTTTCATGCATCTATACTAAGAAACCTGAACCTGTCATGTCCATAACCAACCACAGATGCCCCAAGCTGGAGAGAGAACACTGGGTTAAGGCAAGTGCTTTGCAGGAAGTTGCACACAGTTGACCCCAATGCATTCCCTGACCCCCAAAATGGTGCCTGATCACTGCTAGAAGTGAGTGATCCCTGAACCCAGAGCCAGGAGGAAGTCCTGAGCACCACCAGGTATGGCCCCCCAAAACAAACTAACCTAAAGTAAATAAAATAAGCAGATCTATGCAGTATTGATAGACATGAAAACCTCCCCTTGTCTGTCTCCCAGGAAGTAGGACCAATGAGAGCAGAGGCAAGTCCCATCACCTCCCAAAGATCAAGACCAACCCAAGGTTGGAACAAAGCAAGGACACCATCCCTGAATAAATGAATGAACGAACTAACAAACAAACAGCATGAGAAACTCAAAGCACAACCCTGAGGGGATGGGGATGAGGGGGATGATTTGAGGAGTGGAGATTCATGTGCCATTCATGCTCCTGTCCATGCTCCCAAGGCCATTTAGAGCATCTCACAACTCAGAACAGCTCCAGTCTCCTTCTCTGAACCACCTGATTGAGCCAACAAGCAGCTTCATTCCCTCGTCCCCCTCATGATCCTATCTTCTCACACATATTATGACCCGCAACAAATCTCAAGTCTTGATTTTTCTCTCCTTTTCCAGATGAAAAAGACACTGGGGAAGCTTTGTTTGTTGGTTGTGTTAGTTTGTTTTTACACCAAGAAGGGAGAGAAAGATGCGCATGAGGAAGGAACTAAACATGTAAAAGAGGTTATTCTACAGAAACTTGAACCCTTAACGGGTGTCCTCCCTAGGATCCTTCCCTAGCTTACAGGATTAAATAAATCCCTAGAACCTGAGTGAAGAACAGGTGTGTTTGGAGACCGCGTGATGGGGCAGATTGAGAGGAAACATTTCACGGGAAATATTGTCTCAAAACAATGATTCATCCTGCGTTCTCGGGGCCTCACATCACTTCATTTTTCTTCTAGTTCCATGTGAAACGGCTGCCAGTTGCCACAGATGGAATGCTCTCCAGATTCCATCCTGATGGGGTCATTTTTTCCCCTTCTATCATTTATCTGCTTCTTTCTGTTTTATTTGAGTCCCTGTGTTGTCTAATAAGACAACCAAGAAGACACCTCCTGATGCAGAGGTGTGACAACTCACCCACTAGGCAGACCACTAGGGGGAGCCCCTGGGAAACTGGCCAAGAAGGATACACACACCATTGGCTGAGTAGGTCAAACGTTTATTCAAGACTTGGTATAATCATGGATAGTTGAGGTTTTGTGTTGTTCCTCTTCCACTTGATTTGACACTTCTCCCCAGTAAATGCTGACAACTGCAGTGCTGGAGTTTCTACCCTATTAGACCATTGTATTTGTTTTTGGAGTATTATACATATATATGATGTATATTCTAAATATCTCAGAGAAGTGCTATCATTCTGTATTTATCCTTCTTCTGGCTTACTTTACTTAACATAGTATTGGGCTTGACTACTTAGCTCTGAGGCCTGGAGCTGGAAGCAGGTAGGAATAGGAGGGGGAGTGGGTTGGGTATGGAGGAGGTGTGGAAGTTGGGGTTTGAGGAGATGCAGGCATCAGCAGGGCATGGGACAGGATACTGAACTGGCTCCTGAGGTGCAGAAACAACATGTAGAGTGCAGAGACAGATGAGGGGGCAGAGTGGAGTGTAGGTCTGAGTGGGGTGCAGTAATCAAAAGCAGACCCTGAAGAATAAGAACCATATCACAGTTGGGAGGGGTGGTGTTTTCCTTGTAGGAGGCCAACCCACGTTCAATCACCAGTATCCCATATGGTCTCCTGTGCCCCACCAGGAGTGATCCCTGAGCTCAGAGACAAGAGTAAGACCTGAGCATTGCCCGGTGTGTAACAAAAGAAAAAAACAAAAATCGAGATCCTAGGGAGAAGCCACACTCTGGAACATGCCAGCAGGACCCTAAGCAGTACTGAGACCTCCCCACCCAGCTCAGAAATTGCTCTTGGTACCTGCCTGGACCGGTGTCCTTTCTCCCTCATTGTGCTGCTATAGGGCCGCATATAAGCCACACACTTTCATCGTTTCAATACTGACACCCCAGAGGGAACACACCAAATCACATGTAAAAGTATCATAGAAGCAACCTAAATTCAACAGACAAAAGCAACAACAGAATTAATAAAGGATCAACGAGCAACAAACAACTTACAACTTTCAGAAAATGGTACCATGACTCCACGGTGAAATGCTGGTTCTCCTTGCTTAATGACCAAGTTCCATTTCAAAGACTTGGTCATTAAATGAATTGACTGTAAAGTGAGACACTGCATGTACTGTATACAGTAGTACAGTATATGCATAGTACTTGACAATACAGTCTTCTGAATAAGTAAAATAACGAGAAAGATCAAACTAAAAACTTCCACTTTTTAATTTGCATAGGTTGTGTAATTTACGCACAGTACTGCAATGTATCACAGAACATAAAGTTAGTAAAGTAGGTCCATTAAAGCACCAAAAATCACAGTACTGTACTGTAGAGTGTATAAGATGGTAAAAGGATATTTAAAATAAAAAATAAATAATGGTGAAGAGATGGTCGTAAGTGCGAGCAGTCGCTAAACAGGTAGGTCATTAAGCGAGAAGTATCTGGTATAACAATTTTCACGAATCGTGTCTTTTAATAAAATTTGCTGTGGATAATTCCATCACCACTTAGTTATAACAAGCAAGATTGGATAATTATTTATACTTGCCAAGGGGCATGTTTGTGGGAAACTGGGGACACTGATGGAGGAAATGTCACGCAGGTATTGATTGGGATTGGAGTTGGAGTACTGAAGGCAAGAAACAACTGCATTCTGAGCAACTTTATAACCCACAGTATTCAAAATAATTTATTGTTTAAAATAAAGATTCAGGCATTGCTCATCTCACATCTTTTTCTTTTGCACGTTCAACCACCCATTGTCTATTGCTGTGAGGCCACTACCAAAAACTGAATGTGTTCAGTGATATTCCTCATGTGCCTGAGCTTGTCCAACCAGAATATTCCTTCAGGTTGCTCCCTCCTCTCTTCTATAAAGCTCTTGCCTTTGAGTCTCTTTCAGAGAGCAAAGAATCCTGTGGTATCCCTTAGTCAGGTTTCCAGGCACACCTTTTTCAAGGCCTCCAAGGGGCCGTTTCAGGAGGAAACTGGGTCAAGTGACAAACCCCTTAGGGAGTGAGTGACATTGTTACTCTCTCACCTCTAACCCATATAAAGGAAACTAAAGTGACCCTCTAGCCTGTCTCCATCATCCTCTCTGTCACCACCCCACCCCCAGACACCTACACTTCACAGTCCTCACTGCATTGATTCAATCACTTGGTTTCCTTTCTCCCCACTTCCTCTCATTCACTGCTGGTGGGATTGTCGTCTAGTCCAGCCTTTATGGAAAACGATATGGAGATTCCTAAAAAAAATTGGAAATTGAACTCCCATATGATCCAGCTATACCACTCCTAAGGATATACCCTAGGAACACAAAAATACAATTCAAAAATGCCTTCTGCACACCTATATTCACTGCAGTGCTATTTACAATAGCCAGGCTTTGGAAACAACCAAGATAACCCTCAACAAATGAATGGCTAAAGAAACTGTGGTACATATACACAATGGAATATTATGCAGCTATCAGGATAGATGAAGTACATGGATGTACATGGAATCAATTATGCTGGATGAAATAAGTCAGAGGGGGAGAGAGAGACACACAGAATAGTATCACTCATCTATGGGCTTTAAGAAAAATAAGATATTTTTCTAATAATTCTCAGAGAAAATAGAGATGAGGGCTAGAAGGTCCAGCTCACGATATGAAGCTCACCACGAAGAGTGGTAAGTCCAGTTAGAGAAATAACTACACTGACAACTAACATAATAATATGAATGAATGAGGTAAGTAGAATGCCTGTCTCAAATACAGGCAGAGGACAGGAAGGGGGAGATTTGGGGCATTGGTGATGGGAATGTCACATTGGTGAAAGGGGGTGTTCTTTATATGACTGAAATCCAACTACAAATATGTTTGTAATCAAATTGCATAAATAAAGACATTAATAAAAAATCAGTTGGTTTCCAGGAATGAAAAGCAGAATGAATACAACTAGTCTGACAGTGAGAGTGAGACAGTGGAAAGGGACCCAGACCACTGATGCAGAGAGACAGGCCAGGAGGCCAAAGGAGTATCTGCTCATGGCAATGCTGCCCATGAAGTAGACAGGAGCAAGAGTTGAGTGCTCAGCTGTCCTCAAGAGATATAGAGTCAGAGACATGGGACCAGGGCTGGAACTGTAGCACAACAGAGAGGACACTTGTCCTGCCTGTGGTCAGCTTCTTTGGCCAACATGAGCTTTGGAAACTCACAATGATGATCAGAATCAGGCATTGGATTCCCTATTCCTTTGCCTCTGCTGAACCTACCTGCTGCATCTGCCAGGATCTCCAGACAAGTATCTCTGAACCCACTGGGAAGCAGAATTCCCAAGAGGGAAGATTCCCCCCATTTGGGAAGGATTTTTCTAAATAAAAAACCTGATCATCACTTATTAATATTTCCTGACATCATCCTGGCAGGGTGGACCTTGAATATCATCAGAGCCTTCCACATGGAGCCTATACTTTGCACAACCAAGGACCGAGTTATCCATGGTGGTAAGTGGTGCTGGGTGTCAGCCTTTGTCAGGACTTTGGAAACAAACCTCAGCCTGAGCATGAGCAGGCATGACCCATGCGTGTGCAAACCACCTTAGCTCTGAGTGTGAGGATCTCTGTCCAGTTCCAGTAAGAAGTGAGGCCTGGGGGGAGGAGGGGAAAGAGTGATACCACAGTGAGGAGGGAGAGTGTTTGCTTTGAAAGCAGCCAACCTGGGTTCAATCCCTGGCATCCCATAGGTCCCCTGAGCACCCCCAATAGTGATTTCTGAGTGCAGTCAGGAGTAAGCCACTTCGCCAGGTATGTCCCCAAATCAAAAACAAACAAACAAAAAAAAGGTGAGGCCCATGTGCTTCCCTAAAAAGGCAGTTGAGATGTTGGTGTTATGAACAACTCTACCTGACTCTCTAGGGCTTGAAGCCCAGCCAGTCTGCACCCTCCACACTAAGCAGAAATCATTCTAGAATTCCCCAAACTTCCAGAGGCAGCTCCTTGCCACAGTGTGGGAACCTATACCTTCCTTCCCCGGCATTGGCAGGCTGTGCAGCTCCTCCTTTGCTTCCCTGGAAGTCTCGTAGTTCCCACCAATCCCCACTGACCTCAGTTCTTTCACACCCTCTGCACCAGCTCACATTTCCTCTTCTGCAATCCTCATATCCACACTGTAAGGACAGTTCAATCACTTCTTCTCACTAGGTGGTGAACTTGGATGAGCAGCACCTGGACACAGAAGTAGGGATGCATGTCTGATACCATCGCAGGCTCCCTGCATGTCTCATGGGTGTATAATGTGCAACCAGATCAAATATTGTGCTGTTGCTTATGAACATCTGCAGAAAAAAAAGCCTCTTTGTTTGGTTCCCATCAGCTAGGCTAGCAAGTGCAAGGTACCATCACAGGATGACCTACCTGCCTTGTCACAGAAAACACTAATGGTGCAACCTAAGAAGTGAATTCTCCAAATCATGGATGGGCCGGCAAGATCTCCACAAGGCCGGACTCTGTTCCCTCCTGAAGGCATGCTGCTCCCTCCCTGTACATGCGATAGACAGTGTTGGCGAGCGAGTGAGGCACTTGGCAGGAAGGGCTTCCTGTGAGGTCTCGGAGGGTGTATCTGGGCCATTGCTATGTCCCGCGCCCCACCCTAAGGATGAGAATTTCTACATCACACTCTGCTCTCAGACTTGGCAAGACACATGGTTCAGGGGAGGTGAATTCACATTATCCCCTCTTGTCCTTTCTGTTTTGGAAATGCTCACTTGGGGCAGCCCAACAGACGGAACATGGGATTGCCCTGGAATCCACATCTAATCTTCCTCCAGCATCTGTCCACAAACATTTTTTCTCTCATCTCAGTATAGATACGGCATCTGCAGCCTATTCTGGTCAAAGCAATTTGGTGACAACAGTCAAGTATGTCATAAGCATCACTCGCCTCTACCGACAGCCGCCATGCCCCATTACTGGTCTCTCCCCACCCCAGACCACGATTTTGACCAACTCTCCAACAATTCAGTTTGCTTGGCTTTTCTCTTCTATAATCACTTCTTTACCATGTTGAAATTTCAATGGCCACTTCATTTCCATGTCACCAATTCCTAAAACACACAACATCCATTGGTGACCATCTTCTCCCATCATCTCTACTCTGCCTTCATGATACTCATTTATTGCCAAAGAACTTACTGTCAACACCAGCATCAACATCCCTCCACTGAATGAAGCTCTGAGCACCTCATAGGAACACACACAGCTGTGGCAAATGTGCCCTGCTCTGTGCCCTGCCCCCTTGTGCTGTCTTGTCTCCTGAGCTGCTTCTTTGCTCCAAATCTCCCTTTAGGACCTCACCTCCCTCCATTCCTCTCCCTCAAGGCCTCCCTTGGATCTAGTCATTATTGACACAGATACTGAAATTTCTGCTCAGGGATGTCTTCCTTGCTCCATCCTAAGAATTGGCTTCTCTTCAAGGCATTATTTTCCCTAATAATTTTCTGGTTGAAGAGGGAACAACAATCAAAACAACTGTTGGGACCTAACTTCTGAACAAGGAGGGACGCCATTTTGTAAAAAGCCACATGGCAGGCTTCTTCTTTAGGGTCTGAGCTGGGAGAAATACCATTTTGTAAGGACCACATGTTGTGAGCCTATTTCCATAGACCCCACCTCAGTCTGCCTGGCTGTACCGGGTAGCCTATCAGAGAAGGACAAGAGAGTAGTAGGAAGATACCCCTTGACAAGAGCTATTTATTTTAAGGATCATCAGAAAGCTAGAACCTCCCTACATCCCTATCCTATATAATCCCCTGTGCGACCTTGGGTGAGGTTCTTCTTTCGCCTTTCGTGGGAAAGAACCCTGACTGGTCAGTTAGGAGCTGTTGGCAGGCGGAATAAAGTTTAAACTTTACTCCAATTTGTGTGGTCTTGTCCTTTGATTTCTGGACCCTAATACAACAAACAGAATGATTGAGAAGCTCAAGTGGGTACTTCTCAGTCTGGAATCAAAGATGGCTGACAGTGGCCTCAAGTGGCTTTCAGTTTCTCCTCATATCTTCTCAGTGCACTGTTGAGTCAGCCCTGGATGGGGCTGGATGATGGTTGGATGGAGAATGAGGTCTTTCTCCTCCAGCTCGGACCACTTTTCTGCCACCCTGTTCAGCCAGCAGGTCTGAGGGTTCAGGATAGCGATAGGGAGAAAATTCACAGGCAGTTAGGCTTCAGGAGATATCAGCTTTATTCAGTGAATAAGGCTGAAGAAATTCCCAGAATGAGCCCCCGTCTTCCTCAGACCCTTGCTTTTATTAACAAGAATCTGGTACCACCTTAGGCTGGGAGTAGAATACCAAGTAAGGACTTGGTGGCAAACAGGATTTTTACCCTCATTCAAAATGGCAAAATTCAATATGTTTTTAATATATTATTGTTAAAATTATATGCTTTTGTACGAGTGTTTGTTTGGGCAGGTCACCGCGTGGTATGGCTCTCTGACATAGTTTAAAATTTTGGCTTTTTGTGTCGAACTTGTTTGCCACCCCTGCAATATACTATTGCCAGGTTACACCTTAGGGTGGATCACAATTATTGATTAGGCTAGGATCAATAACAAACAGCGCACAACCTCCTTCTCTCAAAAGCTGCACAAGCATTTGAAAGAGATGGGCTTCCGTTTTCTGACCCCGCCTACTTGCATCATTCTAGAAGGCCCGCTGAGTTCTCCCAATCCTCTTATTCATTCCTTCACAGTTGGATGTTAGCACTGCCTGTCTGAGTCACCGTAGTGCTGAAGATGGGGTGGAGTGCGATGAGAGCTACCCTCGGCAGGTCACCATTCACAGATCACTCGGGAAAACTAGTTGTTGGATGAGCAGTGGCTTTCTTAATAGTGATGGGCTGTAAATGTAATGTAACCGTATCATAACTCATAATTGATGACTACAAGTTACCAATCGAAAACTGGAAAAAAATCAACTATTCGAGTTTCTTTTGCCAACATGATAGTACAATTTATTGACCACCTAGAAATGTCCACATTCATGCTTACTTACTGTTTAACCTGAAATGAAGAATTGTATTATGCAAAAACTGAATCTGAGAGAAGATACTAACATTGTTTGGTTTGGGGGCCACACTTGGTGGTGTTAACAAATTACTCTTGGCTTTGAGCTGAGGAGCTACTCCTGGTGGTGTTCAGCCTTACCAGATTTACTAATGAATTTTTAAAAATATTGACTATTGGGGGTAAAAATATATTGACTATTAGGTACTATATAAAAATCAATTTGGCATAATGATCTAAATATTATAAATGTAAACATGATTGTAAAAATATGCCAACATAAATAGATAGAAAGACATGACATCAAAATGTCAATTCTTCACAAGTTGAAATAAGATTAGAGGCTGCAGATCTGACAAAAAAATATTCCTAGCAAGCTATCTTATATAAATTGACAAACTGATTCTAAGTTTATAGGAGAAGCAAAATAAAGAATAGGTAACCAAATATTGAAAAATAGCAGATTTGAAGAACTGACTTCAAGCTATATGACTTCAAGATTAGTAGAGAGTAACAATAATGAAGTGTGGTATAGTCAAAAGAATAGAAAAATAGATCAATAGAGAATGAATAGAGAGCCCAGGAATGCTCTCATCAATATATGTTGAATAATTTGTCAGCTTTGTCAGAGTTGAATAATCTAGCAAAAGAGTACAGACAATATAATGGAGCAAAGATAGTCTCTTCAACAAGTGAGACTTGAACAGAAGGAATGTCACAAACCCAAAGCAAATTACTTAGACACAGACATGAAAATTGTTTTCAAAAAGTAACTCAAAACAAATCTTACACCTCAAGGAAAAAGGCAAAACTCTCAAAAGTCTTATAAAATCAGATAGAAGAAAATTGAACTAACCTTGGGTCTAATTGTAGATCTGGGTTTTTAGCTACAAGAACAAAGATCTGGCTCATACAGAAAAGAATTGATGAACTTCATGAAAATTTTAAATGTCTTATCTGCAGAAGATGATGCCAAGAAAAAAGGCAGTGTTTACAAAAGCTATGTCTGATAAAGGACCACTGTTCTAAATATATAACCAACTCTTAAAACTGAACAACCAACAGAGGACTCCAGCATGTAGTGTTTTGAGTTTCAAATGGATGAAAATCTTTGTGTGTCCTTTTGGAAACAAGGATAAACAATTTTGTTTCTGGAACCAGAGAAAAAGTACAGGGGGTAAGGTGCTTGCCTTGCATGTAGCTGATCTGGATTCAATCCCTAACATTCCATTGTCCCATGAGAGACAGGAATAATCCCAGAGCCTTGATGAGTGTGGCCCAACCTCTGCCAAAAGGCTTCTGATGGCTCCTGTGAAGGTATACTGAAAGCTCCATCACCAAAGTTTAAGTCTACATATGAGGGCTCTTGGGTTAATGGATGCCAAGGGTCATTAATGAAACAAGCACAGGGTGAGAATGATAGTGTGTTTGCCTTGCACATGTCAACCCAGATCCAGTGGACATCCCATATGTTCCCCCTGAACCTGCCAGGAGTGATTCCATAGTATAGAGCCAGGAGTGACCCCTGAGGCCCCCCCTAAAAAAAAAAAAAAAACGAAACCAAGAAACAATAGATTAATAGTAGGGACACTTTCTTCTGAATGTGCTACATACAAGTAGTTGAAGTTAATGACAAAACCCAACAACCTAGTTAAAAAGTGAGTAACTGAGCAAATTCAGGGGCTTCAAGTAAGTATCTGAGAAGGCCCCCAGCATCTGTGTCAATGGGGAAATAATACACATTGGAACAAAGAAATGGTATAGGCCCTTGAACCTGGTATCAGGTAATGCTAATAGTTTCCTGAAGATTCTCTTGCCTATGTCAGTGTGTCAGTGGCAGGCCAGTGGTGCAGTGTGGCGCATCCATGTAGAAAGGACATCTGGGTCTTCCCACCCATATCACCACATACCTTTAGGTATTTGCCCAAAGCAAAATTGAAAAGGTGTGTCCATGTAACAATCTGGATGCAGATGTTTATAGCAGCTCCAGTTATAGGAACAATCAAGATGCCCATCCTAGAAAAAGGGGCACGTGACCTATAACGAGAGGGTGAACACTGCTGAAAGGACATACACCACACAACCCCAAAAGGGCCCTAAGGAGCCTCAGGTGCACCTTCCAAAGTGGAAAGACCAGTATCTCAGACCCTCGTTGGCTGACTGGGTGGACATAGTCCCCAACTCTTGCCTATCTATATAGGGAATGCCAATGAGATTCCTTTTAGCCAAAGCCAGAAATCAAACAAACATTAGGAAGCTCAACAACATGCTATAACAAGAATTTTTTCAGGTGACAAATGTCACCATGAACATTCTCCCCAACAACATTCCCTCATGGCAGGGCATGTTCCTACATTTGGGCAGGAAAACACTCCAATATTCCCAGTATATAGACTTCCTGCAGTATAATTTAAGTGCCTTAAAATCAGGACAACTATTAAAATATAGCCAGTGAGGAAAGTCAAGGGAACATAGGAAGTTGCACTATTTAAAATCCATATGCATGACAATATTTCACTAGACTTAAATCAAACTAATGGCGTTGTCAACATTTGAACCACAGCGACTGCTCAAAAATACCTAAAAGCCTTTTGCTAAGTGTTAACCAATTCAACTGACTCAATCCCACACATTATGTTCCTCTGGTGCTATGGCCAAAGCATTGCTAAAGCCCATGTTAGCCCCCAATCTTGGGCAGATGTGGACACCAGAGCTTGGATCTAAGCAACACCAACTGCTTTGAAGCTTAGTATGAGAAAGGAAGGTTTTTGATTAGAAGTGCTGGTTTGACTCCAAGCTCAGGAAACAGGACTCTGAATATTTTTATCCAGCTTCCAGGAGGCTTATTAAATGGCTTCTTTCTGCAACCTGATTGGCTGAACTGCCATTAAGAGTCTCACAACGTGCAACACGACAGGACTCCTCCGCTCTGAGTTCACGGCTATGGGATCCCTGGAAAAGGGACTTGGGGTATCCTGCATTGACCTGAGCTTTCAGCAGGAGTCTTGGGGGCATCAGGAAGGGCCCCTGAAATATGGCTCTTGGCTCATATTGGTCAGCACCACCCCAGGCTGGGGCCCCAGAAAAAGTGTGGAAGCCAGAATACCTGGGTGGATGGTTGGAGATTCCACCTGACTGCTTGGATCTGGAAAGTGGGACATCTCAGCAGCCTGCAGGGTGAAATTTCCATAGAATCCTCATCCTTGGGGGCAGTGCTCCCATCCCTGGGGGCAGTTCAAAGGGCTGGGACCATGCCTGAGAGATGGGTCAGTACTACTGAGGAGAGAGATCACTTAAGTCACTAAAGACATGCTGGGGCCTCTGGGGGGTGGGGAGGCTGATTCTCGGGGCTGAGATGAGCATCTGTATGCCAGACCCAGTGCCAGACCCATACCTTAGGGAAGGTGCCACCTCGCCAGCTCAAGGAGACCATTTCTCATCAGCCTGGGCAAATGAAGCATTGAGATGGGACAGACAGCACCCCACACTTACGTCCTTTCCTTTCTCCCTTCCCTCCCCTCCTTCCCTTCCTTTTTATTCTCCCTTCTCTCCCTTTCCTTTCCTTCCCTTCATTCCTTCATTTCTTCCCTCCCTCCCTCCCTCCTTACTTTTTTCTCCCTCCCTACTTTATTCCTTATTCCTCCTTCCCTCCCTTCTTCCTTCCTTTTTGTTCTTCCTTCCTTCCTTTTTCCTCCTTCCTTCTTTTCTTCACTCCTCCCTCTTTCCTTTTTCCTCCCTCCCTACTTCATTCCTTTCTTCCTCCTTCCCTCCCTCCCTTTTCCTCCCTCCTTCCTTTCTTCCTTCCTTTTTCCTTCTTCCTTTCTTATTTCCTTCCTTTCTCTAATACTGCTTTGTAGAACCCACAAATAAATGAGCAGGAAAAAACATCCTCTGCATATCTGCTGGAAATACAAAAGTGACTGTCCTAAAAAGAGAAAATCCAGGGCCTGAAACTGCGAAAAGTACATGCCTTGCACGCAGCCAACCCAGATATGATCCAGGTTAGAACCCCAACATCTCATATGCTCCCATAAGCACCATCAGAAGTGATCCCTGAGCACTGCTGGTCATGACCCCCAAACCCAAACCAACCGTAAGAAGATACCTAGGCCCCAAGATAGTAGCTGCCTCAGAGTCCCCCTAATGCCCCAGGGCCATTCCTTATCCTGGGAACATGGGATTGGGGCCTGACCACCCACAGCAACACAGACAAGGATCCCAGCAGGGAAGGACTGGAGCAGGACTCAAGCCCCTGTAGCCTGCGCCTGCCTGTACCATCTCTAGCTGCTGTCCCAGAGCTAAAGATCAACCCAAATGTAATTCCAGCAGTTCATATTTTGACTTTTTTTTTCCACCAGCAAATGTCGTTTGGTTTCCTGTTTACCAGATTAGAGTGTGGCCCTCTCGGGAGAGACTCTGGAGTGACCCGAGGGTGACATTTCCCTGTGCAGTCCCTCTCGGGATCCTCCGGGACTCTGAGTATCTGCCCCATCCTGAGCGTGGGTCTGGGAAGGCCGAAAGAGCCAGAAGATCACAGGAGTCCCTGAGGAGGTGGCATTTCTCAGCCCCGTGGAGTCGAGGGCCTGGTCCAGGTGAGGAGCTCTCAGGACCATTCATGGCAAGGGATCCTGCTCAGGACCACTCAACTCAGCACAGGATCTGGGGTTCTTCCCAGGACAAAGCCCTGCTGCCTCAACCCAGAGGCTATGCTCAGATCCAGGCCAGGAGCCTCGAACCTCACTGCAGCTGGACTGTCTGGGGACATCTGAGGGGCTGTCAGTGCAGTGATGGGTGCAGTGACAGGAACAGAACAGCCACCCAACAAGGGCTACAGGGACAAGTTGAGACCAGGAACGGTTGCACTGACAGAGAAGGGTTCAGAGACAAGATGGATCATGACACATGGGGACAAGACCACATATGAGACAGAGGGGACAGGGACAGAGAGGATGGGGACAGAGGGACAGAGAGATGGCTGGAACAGAAGGATAGAGGGACATGGGGACAGAGGGATGTGCCATCTACTCCCTCAGCCTCTCTCCTCCCCAGGGGCTCCACTGATCACCAGAAACTCAAACCTGGGCCACCCCCGGGTGCCGGTTCCTCCTTCCTATAATCTCTTGCCCAGCCCTGCCCAAACCCCTGCTGTGACTCCAGGTGGGGTCCCCCTGTAGGTGGTCTATAGGGAGCTGTGAAAGGAGTAGCTCCATATAGATGATTGAATCAAAGAATCAGTGCTCAGCTGCCTCAAATTCAGTTTGTTTTCTGGGGGGACTGCTGGGAGGGGGTGGCTTGGCAGAGGGTGTTGTGCCCGGGATCTGTGCAGGCAGCTGTCCCTACCCAGGCCTCTGCCACAGCGACACTAGAGACCCCAAGGCCTACTACCACTGCCTCAGACTGGGTCCAAGCCCTGTGAGCACCTTCTGTGTCTGAGCATTGTGCAGGAGGGACCAGAGCCTGGGCTTACCCAACATTGTTGGGAAGTAGATAAGGAGAGGAGTCCGTCCTGCAGGAGAAGCGCAGAAAGTGGGGTTCACCAAGCTGCAACACACTCACATAGGCACCAACATACATTCCAACACATGTGAGCACATATGTGTCCACACAACTACGCATGCTCCAAAACTCACATGGAAACATGCACATCACAAGTATACACATTCACACACGTACCTATTCACATGGAAATATGCACATGTGAGCTCACAGCCACCTTCACACACCTATCATGCTCCAACACTCACATGGAAACAACATATATGAGAACACAGACCCATACATGTGTTACATCCCATCTCAAGGAAAGCACGCACCAGATGTGGTCTTTTCCTTTCCTGGCGTAGGGCTTTTCTCTTCTAAAAGAATTATTTGCCAAAAGGCCCGCTTAGCGAAGTCAATCATTTGACCCTTTGCGTGGATCGTTGGCGGTAATTCTAACATGGCTGTAACATTACATCTTTCTCTATTTTGGCCACTATAGAAATCCAGCCTCAGCTCTCCTACAAAGAAATGTCAGTATCAAAGCCCGCCAAAAGTCTCCTGCTGAGCTCTCCTGTGATCTCTCTCTCTCTCTCCCCCCATTTCCTTAAAGGTATCTGGTTTCTCTTTACCTGTTTCTTCATATGCTAATTCTAGCTCTGATCTCATTGGTTCATCCCCTTTTCTTTTCTCCCTGGCTACGCCCCAAAAATCCATCTATATAAGGCCCATTCAAGAAATAAAGTCTCTCTCTGGCCTCTCCCTCTTGTTTTCACCATGTAATTCTGTGTGGTTTCATTTATTTCATATTTCATAATTCATATTTCATATTCATCCGCTCATGCACCCGTTTGACTCCCAGTGGAAAAATAAACCCACTAAGGTTTGCTTCAGGGACTTTTATCTTATTATGATAAAAAGTCCGCAGCATACATGAACAAATTAAAACATACACATCTGTATCTCAGACATATAAGCTCACATATTCATGGACACAAGCATCACACATATGCAAACTTACATACATAGATACCACCACACTTGCACCTGCACAGATGTGCGCATATGTGTATATGATCGCACACTCATATGCATATACCCGTTTGCACGCAAACTCTCGCATGCAGACATGTGTGTGTTCATATAGACACTCTTCACTCCCTGCAATCATACATACTGACATGCAGACGTGTATCCACCTGAACAAGATCCCTCACACATGAGCAGAACTGTGCAGGAAGCTAAGGTGCTACCCAGAGAAGCCCAACCTGGGACATCCAGCCCCACATAGAGCCCAGCACAGTCTAGCTCTGAACACTGGTCTCTCTGCCCTCGTGTAGCCTGACCTGATTCGCAGTTGCACCTCCCTCCAGGCTTCCAAGTTCCTGTGGCCCCATAGTTATGTGCTGCTAAACCTCATAAAGAAAATATCCAACTTATTGGGGTCCACAAAGAATACAAAACAAACATTAAGTTGTCCTGCTTGAGCCCCAGCCACCTGGAGCATCTAATTCTGCCAACATCCTTCAAATAGTGCAGTGAGTTATTCTCTCGCCTCCAGTAAATTTAATCAGGAGCCTGAAAATGTGACTGTCGCCCAGCCTAAGGCCTCTGCATTTCCAGTACTTGAATGGGAACATCTAAATGTACTGAGCACTGGACATGGGTGTGTGGGTACAAGGACATCTGTATCGGGTGCTGCCACTTGGGCTAGCCACCCTGTGCCAACATCACCAGAGGGAGCCTGTGTGTCCAGTGATATGTCCTGCTGGTGCAATTCCATCGCCTCTACCAGGCTGTGACTATTGGAGAATTCTTGAGCAATTCCTGCTGAGACTTCCCATGCACATCTGCAGGCATCTGCATCCCAGTGCAGAGCTGCATTGTGGTGGCCCTTGCTGGTGAGACTGAGCATGGCGCCCTGCAGCCACAAGCAGAGCTGCACTGGAGTGCTCTGGATGGGGAATCTGAGAATGATGCCCGGCAGCCCCTGTACAAAGCTGCATTGCAGTGCCCCTTGCTGGTAAGACCGGGAATGGCGCCCTGAGCCTCTATGAGAGTTGCACTGCGGTGTCCCTACTGGTGAAGCTGAGAATGACGCCCTGCAGCCCCTGTGCGGAGATCTGCATTGCAGGAGAATGACGCCCTGCAGTCCCTTGCTGAGTTTCACTGCAGTTCCCTCTCTGGCAAAGCTGAGAATGACAGAAAGCAGAGCTGCCTCGCAGTGCCCCGTGCTGGTAAGGCTGAAAATGATGCTGCGTAGTCTCTTGCAGAGCTGCACTAATACATTCGCCCTCTGCTCCCTCCAGGGACCCCAAATCTGGGGCTGATGGTGGGTAGTGCAAGCCCACCTCTGCCCCTGAGAGCAGCTTCACCTTCATTGAGTACCCTGTTCCTCTAAAGATTAAAACCACATTAGGGATGAATAAGTGTGTGATAGGATGGACTCTGGTCTCAAACACCTGCAGCTCCAGAGAGCAGACATACCAATGACCAGGCTCACCAGAGATCAACCCCAGGCCCCAAGTTTATGCTATGGTTCCTGAGTGCTGTGATGGTACAGACAGGAAGGTTGCAGAAATGATGCAGGAGGTCAGAGAGACAGCTTGAGCAAATGTGGTTGGCTGTCAGACAGAGACCAATAGCGCCAGAAATGGCACCCTGGAACTGAGGAGTCCTGACATCCTGGGGCATCCTGGCATCATGGTGGTGGGGGCATCTTGACACATCCCTACAGTAGCCACTACCAGCCCAGCTCACAGCCATCACACAGGCCCACCCCATGACAGGCATAAAGCATCACCAGGCATAAGTCTCTGCCACCACTGTGTCCCACCTGGGAGCTTGAATTTCCTGGGATCTGGACAATCGACATCATGTGGGCTGTGCCACTGCTCCAACCAGGGGCACCCGTGCAGGCAACCTCTGACCATCTGTGTCATGTACACATTTGCCTCCAAACATGCCTTTCCACTTCCTGCCTCTTCTCAGTACAGGCGGCCATAGTCAGATTCACCCATGTCCCCTGGGGCGGCTCGTCCTTGCTTGAACTCTGGGAGGTAAAAATGCAAGCAGGGCTGAAGGGGGCCCTGAGGACTCTGGGATCCCCTATGTGGGCCAAGTGAGTTCACCTCGAAGGGTGCAGTAACCTGGGTGTAGACAGGCCCCATGTGTCAGTTCCCTCCATGCCTGCTCTGTCTGCAAGGTGAAACTGTGGTCAACACAAGCGCCTGTAAAACTGAAGAGAACAGATGAGCCTGGGCAGATCAGGCACAGAGGCCTGAGAGATAGCATGGAGGTAGGACCTTTGCCTTGCATGAAGAAGGACGTTGGTTCAAATCCCGGCATCCCATATGGTCCCCCGAGCCTGCCGAGCCAGGAGTAACCCCTGAGCACTGCCGGATGTGACCCCCAAAAACAAAGACAAACAAACAAAAATGTCAGTCTAGAATCAGACCCAACTTTGCCTGCTCAGAGGTGCCAGGAGTTGACTCCCTGCTCTGAGAACTACTTGTGAGGCAGCCAATCTGCCTCATCCTCCCACCACACAGCATGCCATGACCTGGCCAGTCTCACTGTAGATTCACAGGTCAGGGACAGCTCCACCATGCCTGGCCACTCTCCGGGGCTCAGGAAACTCTGAAGCAGGGCAGGAGCGGGTAGCACAACAGTAGGGTGTTTGCCTTGCATAAAGCCAACCCAGAACGGACTCCAGTTCAATTCCTGGCATCCTGTATGGTCCCCCAAGCCTGCCAGAGCAATTTCTGAGCACAGAGCCAGGAGTAATCCCTGAGTGCTGCCGGATGTGACCCCCCACACACACACAAAAGGAAGCTCTGAAGCTCTCACAAAAGGAACCTAGTTTTCCCAAGAAGGTTTCTGGTGGTGTCATGGGCGGTACGAATGGATATTACATGGCTATATTGGAGGCAGAGCTTGGCTCAGTGGCTGTGAATCTGCCCATATGAAGGATAAGAGGTCTACCATGTATATGAGTGTATGTTGTGGGCAAGTGTGTATACATGAAGGGGTTCACTGTATACATTTGCACACATGTTACCCTGTGTGTGCATAGAAGTGTGCATTGTATACCTATGCAGTTATGTTTATATGTATACACGGAGGGCTGAGTATTACATACATGTGTGTATTCATGCCTTTGCCTGGATGCATATGGAGATGTGCACTATATAAATAAAGGCATTAGCCATGTCACTTTATACACATTTAGGATGTGCGCTGTATACCACATGTACATTTGCCCGTGTGGAGATGTGCGCTGTAAACATGTGTTCATAGTTGCATATTGGCCATGCATGCATGTACACAGATCACAGTGTGTGTTGTGTACATGTCTACACAACAATGTGTGTTATCAGGAGGCCTGGAGGCTGCTTTGGGGGTGCTACAGGGAGCAGAGATCAGCAGGTGCTATCAGCAAACCAGGATGAAAACTTCGAGTCTTGTAAGAGGTCATTGGCTCTTGTTGAGTTGTGCTGGAGAGACATTAATTCTCTTTGCTTTTGTTGGGAAACACTAGTCATTTTTTGCCTTATGGTGGATGTATACATGTGTTGGGGTAGACAAGTATGCCACTAGCTCTACTTGAATCTTTCTGCACTGTTTGTACCTCTTGCTGTCTGTTTGAAGCTTTCCTTAGGAACTGCAAAGGGAGTAACCTTGATAGGACACACACCCCCATGCTGCTGAGCCCCAAGAGGATGGCCACAGCCTATAGACCTGGCTCCTGAGCCTTCTAGGAATGGGCAGGATCCTCAGTGTGGCCCTGTGCCCTTAGAGGAAGCCTGGTGAGGGCAAAAGTGGGCACCAACCTCAGTCAGAGCAGCTTCCCTGGGGCTGAGGGGCAGGGGATTTGTGGCTGGGAGTCAGTTGGGACCAGGCAGGCTCAGAGATACAGATCATGATGCTGGGAGTGGGGAATGCAGCTGCTGCCTCTTACCTGATGCCCTATGTCCCAGGGGGGACTTCTTGCTGACAGACACCCCCTTCCAGCACTCATGACTCCCTAAACCTCAATGTGGATCCTCCAAGCCCTCCCTCCATACCAGGACCTCTGAACCCCACTCTCCCTGCCTGTGTCCCCAACCCCATCCTCAGGTCAGGCTCCATGGGGGACTACCAAGTCTCTATCTACAAACCCTCCATGTCATTTCTCACAGTCAGGGTCGACCAAGGAATTTGCTGAACATTTTTCTCCTCTGGGTTTTTAATCCCTGTTGCATTTCAGGGGGATAAACCCACATATTCCTCCCTCATTCAGCCACATGTAACTCCTCATGATGTTATTTCAAAGCTTCTGAACCTCTTGCATATATCTCTGTTCTTCCAACCACCTGGTCCTCTTTATTTTTTAAGAAAGTAAAGAAAACTGAGTTTCTTGCCAACTCAAGGAAGGGTGCAAGGGCAGTAATAGGAGAACTACAAGAGGAGGGGACCCTAGGCAGCCCCAGGATTGACCCCAAGAAAATGCAGGGCCCAAGACGAAAGCATCACAGGAATGAGGACTCAGGGCCAGAATTTCCATTGGTCCATCAGCTCAGATCCACTCAACAAGGCAACCCAACTCTCAAGGGAATTTGGAGGTGTCTTCTTGCTCCAGGGAACCCAGAAACCCTCCCCACCGGCCTCCTCCATGTTCTTAGTGAGAAGATACAGCTCACCTCACCCCACAAAGCATAGCACCCACAGTCAGACTCTGGAGCTCAACACTGATGAGTCTGAGCACCATGTTTCTCCCCCACACCTGTCCCCCTGCTTCCCAAGCAACTGTTCCCAGCTCCCTGATACCTAGGATACCTGGTCCAAGTGAGTGTAAGAGGAAAAGAGCCTGCACTGGCCCTCTTCCAAGAAGAGAAGAGGTAGGCACTGGCCCATTTCAGGCAAGGTAAGCACTAGAGAGGCCGTGACAAGCGGGGTTGAGCCAAGAGAAGTATGGACACCTGAGTTAGATGTCCATCAGGGTGTCCATCAGGGCTAGTTGGCCTCCCATTGTGGGGTGGAGAAGCAGGAACCCCCCTCTCAGAGAGGGGTTCCCTAGCAGGGGAAAGGTTGCTCAGAGGAAATAGAGCCTACCTGGCCCTAGGAAGTTCCTCATCAGGACACTGGGATCACCCAGCCCCAGGAGGGAACATTGAGCTGGGGGAAGCAGTGTTCACCCCTACAGTGTCTGGAGGTGGTTCCAGAAGGACTCTGCACACCATGGCCTGCAGACCTGGTCCAACCTACACCTGGAGTTTATCTCCATCCCCCTGCAGACATGATGGGCAGACTAACACCCCCTGGAAGCCAGGCAGCTTTGCTCGGGCTCTGAGACTTGCCCTAGCCCGAGGGATGTGGGGTTACTGCAGGGCCCAGAGAGCCCAAGCCATCAGAGGCTCTGTTTGCCATTTGGTCTCCTGTGAAAGGCCATCAGATATCTGAGGAGCAGGAAAGGGTCAGCAGGGGTCCCACTGACTACAGCCCTGTGCCAGGATGAAATGCCTGTCTTGGTGCAGAGGATGATGGCAAGCGTCTTCCTTGGGGGGCTTAGGGGTGGCGATCTTGGGGGGAACAACGTGCAAAGAAAGGACACAGTGGCTATGAAAGCTGGTGTAATTGCGAGATTTGGGGCCACAGACTCTCACAGAATTGTGCAGAACCTCTCGGGGCTGGTCTGTGCTAAGAGTGAGGCAGCGGCTGGCCACTAAGTGGCGGTGTAGAACCAGAAAAGGAGCTGCAGGTGGGCTGGAGGCTGGAGGGCAGGGGAGATGGGGTAGGGGACAGAGAAGCAGGGCAGGGGGCAGAGGGCTGCTGGAGGATGCAAGCGAGTTGGCAGCGGGTCTGCAGAGCCCCTCATGCCTCAGAGCATCCACACCCACTTAACCCCACTGGGAAGGGAGGTGAGGATGAGGGGCCAGGACACAGATGAAGATTAGCCAGAGGCAGGAGTCTGGATGGGTGCAGAGGTGAGAGCAACAACAAAGAAGGCTGTGATGGGGCCAGGAAGTGGTCTGGGGAGGAGTTCTGAGAACCCTCTGGAAGTCTGGGGGAGACTCCTCCAAGAGGGGTGACAATAGGTGAAGTCCCCTGGTTCTGTCACTTGTGTGTGTATGAATGTGCAAATGGGCATCTGTGCTAGTGTGTGCCTGGGTGAATGTGTGCATATGTGAATATGAGAGTCTACATGTGAATGCCTATGCATATGAGTGTCTATGAGCATGCAATGTAAGCGTGTGGTTGTGACAGTGTGATGTGTGTGTTTGTGAGTGTATGTGTGGATTGTGAGTATGTGTGTCTGTGTTTATCTCAGACATTCTGAGACACCCCCCAGTGCTGCAAGCGAGGACATGGGGTGGGATTAGCTCCCCCATTTCCCGCATGGTGGGAGTTCCTGTGTTCCCAGCCAGATGCCCACAGGCCCCAGGATTTTGAGATCGCTTCTGCACAGCGGGGCCTGCAGCACTTCAAGGCAGCACCAGCAGCTGCTCCCAGAAAAAAATCCTCCAGGGCCCTGAAAGACTTGGGGTCCTGGCACATGTCCCCCACTTCCTGCCAGTTCCTATGAACCATTAGGAGTGTTCCCTGAGCACAGAACCAGAAGTGAGCCATGAGCACAGCCAGGAATGATCCCTGAACAAAGAACCAGGAGTAACCCAAGCACCATCAGGTAGGTGTGCGTATGGCCCAGAAATGAAAGTAAAATCCCCATGGACCGGAGGACAAACCTAGATCCCACCCCACAAGGCCGTGATCTATCATCCCTGCCCGGCTTCGTCCCTCATCCTATTCACTGGCATCAGGAACAGTCTTCTTAGGTGAAGTGCCTTGGGACACCTGCCCATTACGGACTCCACCATTGGGATCAGTCCACAGGGGCAGCTCAAGAGGAAAAGCCCCCACTGTGGACCTAAAGCACAAACACTTCCAGAGGGTAACTGCAGGCCCTTCCTGCTCTTCCTGGTCCACAGTAGAGCTGGGGGGGTGGGTGTCACAGGAGCATCTGGGGACTCAACCCAATAGTCCAGCACCACCTTTACTGCTGGCTTGTAGACCCTGTAACACTTAAATGGGTCACGGACACCTGGCCACACCATGGCCAGCCCTGCGCCTTCCTCCAGATGAGATTTGCTCAGGCCTTTCTCAATAGCCCTATGAGCACTGTGCCAAGAGGAGGACCCCTGGGGTTCACCCCTCCTGTGGAGCCAATTCTGGAGTGAGCATCATCTGCAAACAGAAGGTGGGGGAATCTTTGGGAGGGACTACAGGAAGTCCCAGGAGCATCAAGATTGGACTCTCCCCTCATGGGGGTTTGCACAAAACCCACCCCATCAGCTTCTGGTGTAAAAATAGCCGTTTTTTTTTCTGCTGACGTAGATAGAGCAGGTTGCCGGGCAACGGGCTTGCCTCCCTCCTCCTCTGCATCCCTAGGGGCTGAGTGGTCGGGGCTCAGGGAAGCTGTGCTGGCCAGAGCACCCCAGTGTAGGGAGAGTGGCAGTGCCAGGAAGGGCTCTCGCTAAGACACACCCAATGCCAGGAACAGAGGAAAATGCCAGGGAGGATACCCACCAAGGCAACCCCCAATGCCATGGGGAGTGGACAATGCTGAGGAGAGTACCACAATGATGGGGGCACCTACCAGGTGCCACCTATCAGTGATACTCACAAATGCACCTGCAATGCCAGGGAGGGCACAAGAGTCTTGCATGCTCTCTGCCCACTAGGGGATGCCATCCCAGCCTGAGTGAGAGTCCTGGTGTCTGTGTGACCCAGGTGGGGTGTCTGCTTTTTGGAAGGGGCTGAACTAGAGGCTTCCAGCATACTGATGGGTCCGGGAAGCTGACCACTGGCCGACAATGGCCAATGCCAAGCCCAGCCTGGAACCACTCCCAAGGCTGGCTCCACTTAGGTTTTGCAGAGCAGAAACAACAACGATAGGCCTTGAGCTTAGCTTTCGCATCATGCACCAGTTAGCATGTGAGTGAACTTTCTGGAACTCTTCAGCAGCACCGCAGGGTTGACACTGCCAGTTAGTCAAGGAGAAAGTGGCTTCGTGTCCATCTCAGACACAGCTCAAAGCTGACCTCAGGCCAGAGGCACCTTCTGGACTGGAGAGACCCAGGCTTACATGGCTGAGTGGGGGGTAAGTTGGAACCGCTGGGTCAGCACCAGGGAAGGAAGCACTTGAAGGCTGAGGTGGACCCCCAACTGAGTTGCCTCCACCCTCAGACTTGGGGCTCAAAAAGCTGAGAGCTGAGTCCTGACCATGCTGGGACACTGTGGTCTGTTAGATCCCCTCAGCTCGGATGCATAGAAGAGTTGAGGACTCTGCTCCAACATGCTTTCGTTTGTGTGTGTGTCAGTGTGAATGTGTGACAAAGTGTGAATGTGAGAAAGCAAGTGTGTGGAAGTCTCTGTGTGTAACTGCAGGAGGATGTGCATGGAAATGTGGTTGAAAAGTCTGAGAGAATTCTGTGACTATGTGTTAGAGAATATGTGTGTATGACCATGCAAGAGAAAGTGTGAGATAAAGTGTATCTGTGACTATGTGACTGTGTCAGATAGTGTGTAATAAGAATGTGTGTGTCTGTAACTATGTGACAGTGTGTGATCTGGGGAGAGTTGTGTTACTGGGTGATTCACGTGTGAGTATGAGACATTATGTGTGACTATGTTTGTTGTATATAAAAATATTTCCATAAGATTAGTCTTTGCCTGTTGTCCCACCTTGACCTTCCAGGTGGCGGCGCTGTTGAGAGCCAAATAAATAGTTTGGGAGAGAGGTGTTCAGGTCTTTTGCCAGAGTTGGCTGGCTGCCTCGAGGTGTGTTTTGGAGCTAGCAGCAGGCTGACAAAGGACTCTCTTGGCCCAACCTTTTATCCCTTAACCCTCCTGTCTGTGTGGATTATTTGCTGCGGATAAATATTACCAAGATCTCCCCCCAAAAGGAGACAAGGGGATGGGAATCAATTTCTCATTGTGGGAGCTCTTTGCGGATACTCAATCAACAAAGGAGTAAAGGGTACCCAACACATGGGGCAACATATGTGTGCATTGAGGAAAGTGTGAGAGAGAATGTGTATCTGGACTGTGTGACTGTGTGTCCATCTGAGGAGTGTGTGAGAGAATGGACTTGACCACGTGACTCTGTGTGAGAATATGCGTACTTGTGACTGTGTGTAAAAATGTGCTGTGGGGAAGGAGGGTGTGTGAGAGAATTGTGTGACTGTGTGTGGGGAGAGTGTAAGAGAAAACGTGTGGGCCCGGAGAGATAGCACAGCGGCGTTTGCCTTGCAAGCAGCCGATCCAGGACCAAAGGTGGTTGGTTCGAATCCCGGTGTCCCATATGGACCCCCGTGCCTGCCAGGAGCTATTTCTGAGCAGACAGCCAGGAGTAACCCCTGAGCAAGGCCGGGTGTGGCCCAAAAACAAAAACAAAAAAAAAAGAGAAAACGTGTGTCTCTGTCTGTGATTTTGTGTGCTCCATGGCCCCCCAGCCAGTCCTGCCTGGCCTCTGGTCTGGCCCCTGCAGAGGGAGCTTCCATGAGGGCAGTGGCTTCTCAGGAAGGCCCGAGTCAGTTTTCACCCACTGCCAAGGAATGCCCCATACAAAGTCCATCCTGGGGACAGTGCTGTTGTGAAGACACCCCTATACCTGGCGGAGAAAAGACAGCAGGGCCCATGTCCACACACACACACACACACACACACACACACACACACACACACACGGCCACTCAGGCCATATCAGGGATGCTCATGCCAGGTTCCCATGTCCTGGAGCCTGTGGCGTACCACTGTCTCAGCTCTTGAAGTGAGTGTTCTAAGGACACCCCACACCTTGTTATTGACTCCCTAACAGAGAAAGGCTTTCCCTGCCATCAGCACATTGACGCCCATAGCAGACAGCTTTGGAGTTCCCATGGCAACCTGCTCCATCACCTAGGTGACAGTGATCTTATGATGTCACCATGAGCAGAGCAGGGAAGACACATGGACTGTCCTCCAAAGAGCCTGCAGCCTAGGAGGCGCCCACTGGGTCCATAAAATCACCCCTGCCCAGGGAGTGATCTCCACCACCACCTGGCCGCCCCTTCCAGATGCCACCATGAAGACATGAAGGTGACCAAGAAGGGGAGCCAGGGAAACACACCCTGGTGTGGTCCCCAGCAGGAAGGCAGGAACTGCTGTGGAGACATGAGATGAGGGAAGAGGAAGAGGAGGGAGAAGAAAGGAAGAGAGGAGAGGATGGGAGGAAGAGGGAGAGGAGAGGAGGGAGAAGGAGAAGGATGCTGAGGTGAGGTGAGAGGGGAGGAAGGAGAGAAGAGGGAAGAGGTGGAGAAAGGGAAGGGAAAAAGACAATGGGAGGAAGGTGGGGAGAAGGAAGAGAAAAGAAGGGTAAGAGAGAAAAAGAAGAGGGTGGGGAAAAAGGGAAGGGGAGAAGTGCAGGGAGGGGAGAAGAATGAAAGGAGGAAAGGAGGAAGGGGGAGAGGGAGAGAAGGGAGGGGAAGATTAAGGGGAGGAAAGGAAGAAGAAAGAGGAAGAGAGAAGCAGGAAAGCACACAGGAAAGTAGCATGCACACGAATGCGCACGTAGGCAGATAATACACAGGTACAGATGCACATGCGCGAAGATATGCAACTTATCCACATACAGGGACACACACAGATACATACATACTGGGATGCACATACTCAGGGACACAAAAACATAAAGACATAAAAAAGGACACATACATACAGGGACACACACTGGAATGCACATATACAGGGACACACCAGAATGCACATACAGGGACATGCGCAGAAAAACAGAGGGACACCTGGGCACATGCATACAGAAACACAAACACAGAGACACACATACAGTAATGAAAGCTGGTAAGCACAAATGCACACACAGCGAGACTCAGGCCAGCAGTGATGGGGACCACATGGACCATCTTTCTGCATCTCCAGCCTTTGAGACCATCCACTCTGGACATCAAGGCACAGGTGTGTCAGACTCACAGAAGGTTAAAGCGGAAACAGACTTGGGGTCCTGCCTGTGGTTGAATCAGACTGCTCAGGCCTATCTATAGGCACCCCAAACTCCAACTAGAGATGGGGCAAGCCAGGACGGGGCCCAAGTCAGAACAGAGTGTTGGGGCCTGAAAATCGTCTAAAGGGGACAAGGTGCAGCCAAGAGACACAGGTGCCCCTAAACAGCTCAGCCTGAGGGTTTGGGCTTTGGAGTATCCGAGGCCCTCTTAGTACGTTTACAAAATTCCCCTCCAAAATACTCGCCCCAGCCCCCTGCTCTCACACGGAGGCTACAGCCTTCTTGGTCTCCCAGAACCATACATCTACAGCTCAGTGGTCTGGGGGCTCTGCTACCAGCCCCTACTGCTTCTTCCAGGGGGCAGAGCCACCCAATCGCCCCTGGAACCCACCTTCTTAGCTTGATCATTGGAGAAAGTCTTCCAAAGCTGTGTTGAGCCTTATGGTTCAAGAGGATCCCCTCGTGTAACCCAGCATAGCACAAGATGGAAGAGTGCAGAATTCTGGTCCTAAGCAGGGGTCTGGGCCCACAAACCACCAACACAGCCACTGGACAGCGCCGAGCCTGGCAGACTTTGACATGCTGCTTTAGTCTCAGGCCAGTGCATCCTGCATCCTGTCTTGCCCCAATAGTACCTGGCAGAGCAAACAACAGGGCTAAGGGCCGCCAGGACACATGGGGGCATGTGTGGGACAAGAGTGGGACAACTGGGTAGTCGGGCAGTTCTCCTTTCCATTTTGGAGCCATCTCCTTCCTGTTTCCCACGAAGTTGGAAGCTTAACAGTCCCAGGATGCAGAGAAGGAGGTTCCTTTTCCCCACATCCCCACCAGCACAGGGGTTTCCAGTCCACTGGGTACGTGCCATTCCCAAGTGGCTGAGTTGAGATCTCACCAGTGTTTTGATGAGCTTCTTACTGATGCTTAAAATGAGGGCTCTTTCCTGGCCACTTCTCTGGGAAGTTTGTCTTCCTCTCCCCATCTTTTCATAGGTTGTTTGTTCTTCAAGTCTTCTAGAGATCTTGGAAATTCGCCCTTTACCTGGTAGTGGCTTGTCCACACTGTCTCCTATGCTGACACTGTAGGTTATTTTTTTTAGAGCTAGTCTTTCCACGGTACAAACTAGTTTAAGGGACTCACTCCCCTTAGCTTAATTCTTCTTCTATTTCCTTTGCCAATGGAGTTAACTTATCAAAGACATCTGTTCTGTTTGTGTTTTCCTGGCCATATTTTATAAATTCTAGGGCTTTAATCCACTTTAATAGGAAGGTCTTTAATCCACTTGAATTCATTTTTTGTGTGGTATGATAGGAGTCCAGTTCTTTTTTTCTTTATTTCTTTTATTTTTGTTTTTTGTTTGTTTGTTTGTTTTTTGGCTTTTTGGGCCACACCCGGTGATGCTCAGGGGGACCATATGGAACCATACGGAACACTGGGGAATTGAAATGTGTTCCTTCCTGGATAACCGAATACAAGGCAAACACCCTACCACTGCACCATTGCTCCGGCCCCTCCTGTTTCTTTCTTATTCTTTCTTTTCTTTCCTTATTCTCAGATACAGCTAATCCATTCTCCACCCAAACCATGTGTTGAAGATGCTTCTCTTCTTCCTCAATGCTCTTAGCTCCTTTGTCCTTAATTGCCTCTATGTGTAGGGCTTGACTTACAGGCATCAATTTTATTTCATTGGCGTGAGGGTCTGATTGATTCCAAGGCCACACTGTTTTGATTACTATTGATTTACAGTGTATTTTGAAGTTATAGAATATATTATCTCCCATCTTCCCCTCGTCCCCCTCTAGATAACTAGGTCTCAGGAGATTTGGGATTTCTATACAGATTTCAGCAGTGCTTGTTCTGTACCTTAAAAATGCCCTTAGATTTCTTTCCATCTGGATTTCACAGAAAATGTGTAATGTTTTGGGTATGTAATGCTTTTGTGCAGTCATTTTGATAATGTTAATTTGTTTAGTCCATAAATACTGAATATTTTCCATTGCCTTATGTTCCCTTCTATTTCTTTTAATAGAACCATATTTTGGATGTATAAATCTTTACAGCCTTTGCTGATTCCAAGCTACTTGATAGTTCAGACACAATTTTAAAACAGGGTTGATTATTTCTCTTCTAGTTTGCTATTTTCATATAGAAAAGCAATAATTTGTGCATGTGCCCATTTTAGCTAACTACTTTACTGAATTGGTTAATTATTTCTATAAAGTAATTTTGTGGTCTCCTTAGGCTCTTTATTTAGTATCAATAGCTTGAGCAGAGAGGACCATAAAATTGATCCAATCTTCTTTTTACAAGAACACATCGAAATATAAACAGGCTCAAAGTAAAGGGTTGGAAAACCATTAAACAGGGGACTTAAAAAGGCAGGACAGGGGCCGGGCGGTGGCGCTAAAGGTAAGGTGCCTGCCTTGCCTGCGCTAGCCTTGGACGGACCGCAGTTCGATCCCCCGGTGTCCCATATGGTCCCCCAAGCCAGGAGCAACTTCTGAGCACATAGCCAGGAGTAACCCCTGAGCGTTACCGGGTGTGGCCCAAAAACCAAAAAAAAAAAAAAAAAACAAACAAGAAACCCCTGTTTGGAGCTTGTAGAGTCACCGGCCTTCTACTGAGCCTGCAATCACGTGGCTGAGTGTGATGTAGACACAGCAAGGTGTAGCCTTCTTTTTGTTGCTGTTGTTGTTATTGTTTGTTTTTTGTTTTGGGGTCACACCCGGACACCTGCTCAGGGGCTACTCCTGTCTTTTACTCTCAGAAATCGCTCCCAGTAGGCTCGGGGGACCATATGGGATGCCGGGATTCGAACCACTGTCCTTCTGCATACAAGGCAAATGCCTTACCTCCATGCTATCTCTCTAGCCCCCAGGTGAAGCCTTCTTATTCAGGGGTCCTCACCACAGATTCACAGGTACATTTCATGCTGAAAGAGCAGCCACCATGGTGTGGGGCTAAAAATCTGGGTACAACCCAGCCTGAAGCACCCACAGATCCAATGAGGCTGGCCCCTACAGAACACCCAGAGATGACCGTGGAAGAGTCTTGGAGAGGTCAGAAATCAAATAGAGGATTGGAACACAGCAGAGAGGGCATTTGCCTTGCACATAGCCAATCTAGATTCAATCCCCAGCATCCATTATTGGTTCCCTGAGCATCACCAGGAGTGATTCCCGAGCGCAGAGCAAAATAACACAGTAGTCAAATGGGAGGTGGGGTGTGTAGGTGAAAGCATATGCTTTGCATATGGCAATGCCACTTTGGTCCCTGGAGCATCACCAGGAGTAATCCTTGAGCACAGAGGCGGGAGTCCGCTCAGAGCATCACCAGGTGTGCCCTAAATGCTCCTTCAAAAGTTAAACTTGGGGCTGGAGAGATAGCATGGAGGTAAGGTGTTTGCCTTGCATGCAGAAGGTTGGTGGTTCGAATCCCAGCGTCCCATATGGTCCCCTGAGCCTGCAAGGAGCGATTTCTGAGCTTAGAGCCAGGAGTTGAGAGCTGCCAGTTGTGACCCAAAAACAAAAACAAAAAAGTTAAACTTGTGGGGCTGGAGCAGTGGCGCAAGTAGTAGGGAGTTTGCCTTGCACGCTGCTGACAGACTGGGTTCGATCCCTGGTGTCCCATATGGTCCCCCAAGCCAGGAGCAATTTCTGTGCATAGCCAGGAGTAAGCCCTGAGCATCAGCAGGTGTGGCCCAAAAACAAAACAATAAATAAATAAATAAATAAAAGTTAAACTTACATCCTCAACCATGAAATTTACTTATGCCCCTGACTGACCTTCAGGGCCAGGGGAGTGATGATCAGCCCCGGGTATATGAAGCTGCTGCATTTGAGAGATTGTTCCTGATCCTGCATTTCTCCCAGGATGACTGTTAAAGTTGCCTCCAGTAGGAATTTGTGAACACAAAAGATGCGCATGAGCAGGTTACAGTCAGGGCCACAAGGACAACACAGGAGTTAAGGTGTTGGATTTGCATGCAGCCAACTCAGGTTCAAGCCCCTCCAGGTGTGGTTCCTGAGCACTGAGCCAGGAGTAAACTCTTAGCAACACTGGCTGTGAACCTAAGAACAAAAATAAACAAAAAGAAGCTTTTAAAAAAAATGCCCAGATACATTTTTCTCTCTTGAAAGCTGCTTGTCAGATGACCTAGAGGCCTGAGTGGCGTTTGGGGCACATATGAAGTACCTTGTGGATATACTTGTGGATGAATGGAAGGAATAGGGACAGACCTGCGGCCATGGGAACCCTGCATCCTCTTAGTAGATTGTCTTCCTTCTGAAAGTCTAAGCAGAGGTGCTCACACTCATGTGCTCCTCCCCACTTAAAAAAAAAAAAAAACATCACTTGGCACCCCCAGAAATGGTCCTTTCTTAAGTGTATAGAAAACAACCCTCAATGGCCCAAGGCTACTCATGTCCTGCATTGTTCTGGGATCCCAAGTTTAAGAAACACTACTCTCATAACAGTGCTCTCCATGACTCCTTCTACAGTGCTCTACCCTGCCCTACTCACAATGTTCTCTGTGTTGCTCTCTCTGTATTGCATGGCACTGCCAGGCCACACAGTTGCTACTCCCTATGTCATGAGTTCTGGACCTTAGGAAATCCTGCCTGGTCTTTGTAGGTCCTTGGAGTTGAGGCCGAAAGAGTGCACAGGCCATTAGAAAGTCTCCTCAAGAGCAGAGCACAGTAGGGTAGCCCCTCAGGCTGCAGAGCATGCAGTGGTGTCTCTGGGTCCTGACAGCATCTCCTGGTGGGCAGCCCCACATCTGTATCCCTGATGAGGCTAAGTAAGTGCCTCGTGTTCTGAGCGATTCTTCCTGACATATCTTTATTGCTCCTTCGTCAGAGCAGCAGCCACATGCACGGGTCCCAGGTCAGCTCAATACACACGAGTCTCCAAGGTCATACACAGATTCCAGGTCATCCTGCCATACATGGGTCCCCGAGATCATACATGTGACTCAGGTCAGCCCAGCACACATGGATCCCCAAGGTCAGCCCAGCTCTCAGCCAACTCCAGGGTCTCAGGGCCCCATGAACCTCAAACCTCATCCTAGTGACAGTCCTTCCTTCATGGGGCAGCCCGGCCAAGGAGCTCTCAGGGGTCAAGGATGGATGTACCAGCTTGTGCCTTGAATACACCAAGACTGTGCACACCAGCCAGACATTTCCCATCCTGCCTGATGCTATGAGCACAGTGATTGGTGCAATGGGCACCCCTCGGGAGAGTTTTCAGGGGACCTGGCATGTGAGGAGCTAGTGCAAAGTCCAGCTGGGACCTCATCCACACAGCCACATCTCAGCATCCCCCAACAATGTCACATCTCAGCATCCCCCAACAATGTCACATCTCAGCATCCCCCAACAATGTCACATCTCAGCATCCCCCAACAATGTCACATCTCAGCATCCCCCAACAATGTCATCGGTGGTGACGCCAATATGGAAACAACCCAACACCCTTCAATAGTTGAAAGGATAAATCAACTGAGTATTATAAGAACATCATTGTTCACTGGTATTAATGCTGGTGGCATCAACATTCCTCAGAAGTGCTTTGGTGCTCAAACAACAGCTGCTATCACAGAGACCCTCAACACTGCCTGTGGGTCTGCATAGAAAGCAGAGACCTGCAGTGAATATAGGTGTGAGGCAGGAATTTTTGCATTACCATTGTGAGTTCCTAGGGTATATCCCTAGGAGTGGTATAGCTGGATCATATGAGAGCCCAATTTTCAGTTCTTTTGAGGAGTCTCCATATTGTTTTCCATAAGGGCTGGACTAGATGGCATTCCCACCAAGTGAATGAGAGTCCTTTTCTCTCCACATTCCCACCACCACTGATTGTTTTCTTTTTCTTTGTGATGTGTGCCAGTATCTGTGGCATGACATGGTACCTCAGTGCTATTTACAGTGGACAGACTCTGAAAACAACTCAGATACCCCTCAACAGATAAATGGCTAAAGAAACTGTGGTACATATACACAATGGAATATTATGCAGCTGTCAGGAGAGAGGAAATCATGAAATTTTCCTATACATGGATGTACATGGAACCTATTATGCTGGATGAAATAAATCAGAGGGAGAAAGAGAGATAGAATAGTCTCACTCATCTATGGGTTCTAAGAAAAATAAAAGAATTATTGAAATAATTCCCAGAGATAAGGGCCGGAAGGACTGGCTCAACGATATGAAGCTCACCACAGAGTGGTGAGTGCAATTAGAGAAATAACTACACTGACAACTATCAATGAGTGAGGGAAGTAGAAATCCTGCCTCTAATACAGGTGGGTGGGGGGGAGAAAGATCAGAACATAGATGATGAGAATGTTGTACTGGTGAAAGGGTGTGTTCTTTTTATGACTGAAACTCAACTACAAACATGTTTGTAATCACGGTGTTTAAATAAAGATATTATTTTTTAAAAAAGAAAGAAAGCAGAGGCCTTTGTGTGGTTGTGTGGCCATTACTTCTTAGAGAAGGTCTGAGTGAGAGGGACCTCTGGAACTTTCTAGAATACTGGAAATATCCAAGTCTTTTCCTGGATGTGACAGAGCAATTGATCATTCACAAAAGTGTTCCTTCTACTCTTATCCACTGCTGGGGGAATGCTGTTTTGTCCAACCTTTAAGGAAAGAGATATGGAGATTCCTCCAAAAACTGGAAATTGAGCTCCCATACGATCCAGCTATATCACAGGAACACAAAAATACAATATAAAAATCCCTTCCTGTCACCTATATTCATTGCAGCACTATTTACCATAGCCAGACTCTGGAAACAACCACGATGCCCGTCAACAGATGAATGGCTAAAGAAACTGTGGTACATATACACAATGAAAATACTATGCAGTTGTCAGGAGAGATGAAGTCATGAAATTTTCCTATACATGGATATACGTGGAATCTATTATTCTGAGTGAAATAAGTCAGATAGAGACAGATAGACACAGAATAGTCTCACTTATCTATGGGTTTTAAGAAAAATGAAAGACATTCTTGCAATAATTTTCAGAGACAAAAAAGAGGAGGGCTGGAAGTTCCAGCTCACTACATGAAGCTCACCACAGAGTGATGAGTGCAGTTAGAGAAATAACTACATTGAGAGCTATCATTACAATGTGAATAAATGAGGGAAGAAGAAAGCCTGTCTAGAATACAGGCAGGGGTGGGGTATGAAGTAGGGAGATTTGGGACATTGGTGATGGGAATGTTGCACTGATCAAAGGGGATGTTCTTTACATGACTGAAACCCAACCACAATCATGTTTGTAATCAAGGTGTTTGAATAGAGATATTAATTTTTAACAAAAGTGTTCCTTCTGCTCATGTTCTGGAAATGGGGCAGTTGGTCAAGACAGTTGAGACATGAGTGTGCAACTCTGAAGGCAATGGAGGTGTTGGCTATCAGGCCTGACCTGCTTGTCTTGTGCCAGCTGCTACTCTGTTTCATGCTCCCAAGGGAAGTTTGTTAGGCCCGAGCACCAGCGCTTATCAAGCTCTGAGCTCCCAATGGTGAGGAAGCCTAGCAGGAACCCTAAATGGTGACTGACCCATGCAGGGCACCACATTGGGGTGATCCAGTATGGCACCCATATACCCAGCTGCGTCTATAGATGGGATTCCAGGATATGGCCTTTGCCTCCCACTGACCCCAGAAAATCTGGTGGCCAAGCCTGTATCTCCATCCTCCCTCGATTTTCTGTGTGCCAGAGACTGTGAGCAACTGCACCCCCAGCTCAGACCTCCATGAGCCTTACACTTCATGGGGAGCCTGGACGCCATGACAGTCACATGGACCACTGGACAGTGACTGTTGAGCACAGTGCAGAGACCAAGAAGAAGAGAGGAGATTCAAGAATCTTTTATCAAAGCCGGAGCAGTGGCACAAGTGGTAGAGCGTTTGCCTTGCACATACTAACCTAAGATGGACAGCGGTTGGATCCCCTGGCATCCCATATAATCCCCCAAGCCAGGAGCAATTTTTGAATGCAGAGCCTGGAGTAACCCCTGAGCGTCACCAGCTATGGCCCAAAAAACAAACAAAAAATTGTTTCGTCCTTGTTAGTGCACACAGTGAGAGAGGTGCTCGCCAGTGGAGGTTCTTGGGCCTACTCTGGCTGTGAAGAAGGAAACATTAGGGTGTGGTTCTTAGGTCTATACTGGCTATGACATAGCACATGAGGTGTGATTGGGTCTACACTAACTGTGAGACAAAGGAAACATCAGGATATGATTTTTGGGTCTGCATGGGCAGAGACAGCTATGGTGGAGCCAAGGGGTCATAGAGACTGGAGTGGCCATGGTGACCATGGTTGACCAGGGTGACTGACTGAGATGACAGGGCTGACCAGAGTGACCAGGGGTGGGTGACTGTGGGTAACCAGGGTGACCATAGGTGCTCACGGTTGACTATGGCTGACTGTGGTGGTTGGGGTGACTGGGGTAACCAGGGGTAACTGGGGTGACCAGGGGTAGCCATAAGTAACTATGATTGACCATGATGACCATGATCATGAATAAACAGGGTGAACAGAGTGACCATGGCTGCTTGGATGACCTGCATGACCAAAATGACCATGAGTGCAGAACAACCTTTCAATCCCCCTCCACATGATCCCCAAGCAAACAGCCTGAGGACCACCTCCCCGGGCACCCAGGAGGGACTAGACTTAGCGCAGACACTGTTCCAGCCCCACAACACCCCTAAACTTGGATCCAGGAGCAGGCCTGTAGACCACTGTGTGGTCACCAAACAGGCACCAAACTAAAAAAGAGCTCAAGCAAGTACTCAGGCCCTGCTTGTGCTCAGTACTTTGTAGCTCCATGTGTCATTGGACTCGGATCTTCCTTCCCCAGCTCAATGGTCTGATTGTCCCTCACTGCAGCTCTTATGGGAGCAATGATGGCTCACTACAGGCGGAGCACCCAGAATGAGCACAGAAACACCCATCATTCCTTTAACAGCGACCCACAGTCCTCCCGTGTACCCAGAGGGACCTGGACAGGGTGGAGGCCAAAAGATTCCCCCAAGATGGGACCCTCAGTATAAACATCCTTTGTGGGCTTGTTTCCTGGGCAAGAATGAGAGAAAACGCATGGGTAGCTGAAGAATCTCCAGCCAGAAAAACACCAGACCTCAGAACCTGTGTCCATTGGGCCACCTTGTCACCATGATAGTTCTTATGTATAGGAATATTCTCGAGACACAATTCTTTCTCTGTTCAGACATAAGTCCCTGCTGTATCCCCTCCATACAAATATCTCCCCCTGCCCCTCTGAGCATGTACAGTAACAGAGATGCTCAGCTAGCAGTGTCCACCCCCTCTCAGCCCTGCACAGAAGTGGGAGGACACTCCATCTCCTCTGTCCTGAGCCCATCACAGCTTGATCTAGTACTGCTGCCCTTAGTCCCACCTCACACCCTTGTCCCCATCAACTCAAGCTCTGAGGAAGTCTCTGAGATTTGCATGGTTCTGATTTTGACAACCAGAGAGTGGCAAACATGCCAGCCACAAGGTCCAAGGGCCCCTGATGGACAAGACACAAACTGTGGATCAGGACATATTCAGGAGACTTTAGTGGGGCTTAAATTGTTGTCATGCCTGGACCTGTATACAGACTTAACCTATCCTCAGAGTATGGTTGGTGCTTCCTGCTGTACTGCACACAGAACTGGAAAACTGAGGCTGGAGTGAGAGCACAGTGGGGAGAGCATTTGTCTTGCAAGCAGCTGACCCAGGTTCAATCCCCAGCATCCCATATGGTCCCCCTAGCCTGCCAGGAATGATGCCTGTGTGCAGAGCCAGGAGTAACCCCTGAACACCACTGCATGTGACCCCAAAACAAACAAAAATAACAAAAAGAAAAGAAAGGGGGGCAGAGAGATAGCATGGAGATGGGGCGTTTGCCTTGCATGCAGAAAGATGGTGGTTCGAATCCTGGCATCCCATATGGTCCCCCGAGTCTGCCAGGAGCAATTTCTGAGCATAGAGCCAGGAGTAACTCTGAGGGCTGCTGGGTGTGATCCAAAAACCTAAAAAAAGAAAAAAGAAAGAAAAAGAAAAGAAAACAGGGTGTTCATGTCTCTCATGAGGAAGCGAGTTGGTGATTCTGGGGGGCACAGAAACTCCATAGACCAGGCACAGTAACATCTGGGGGAAGTCTACAGAGAAAGGCATGGAGAGGATGCCGCACAGGAACCTGTCCTGACAGTGGAAAGGGTCAAACCTGAAAAAGGAGGGTTGGCCCAGGAGCTCTCTACCGTGTGTCTCTCCTAACCACTCTCCCATGATGTGACACAGACAGTTGCCATACACACACAGATCCACATGACTTTTAGACACTCAGATGCATAAGCTATGTGCCTCTAGACACGGAGCATGGCAGCAGTGCCATTTCCCACCAATGGCTTCGATTTCCATGGAATCACAAAAGCCTTCCCAGGATATGCAGAGGACAGTACAGTCCTTGGATCCAACCTGGGAAAGAACTGCTGTCGACCCAGCCCATCTAGCAGGGCTACTAATCAGGGTGCACTGCAGGATACAAGCACCCTCATGTCCTGTTCATGAGGGGCCGCCAGACCATGTTTGTGGGGAGCAGAGAGATGATGGTCTATAGGAGAGCTACTGCTGATGGTAAGTGAGAAGGTGCCCAGGCTCCCAGCAGCCATGAAATCCCAAGATTCACACTTCGTCCAAAGGTAGAATGCAGAGCTTCTTCTCTCTCCAGCTCAGTCCCCAAAGGCCCTTCACTACTTCCTGTTAGCAGCCCCCCAAGTCAGCTCCCATTCCAGCCTCCCACAAACCAGCCTCCCTCTAACTTGGCCTCCTCCTGTGTGTGTCTCTTCTAGTGAATGAGGGCTTGAAGGCTGAGTATGAGGATTTTCCCATGCCTTCAGGCAAGTTGCCCCATCCAACAATTCTTACCCTCACCTTCTCTGGTCCACACCTGGCAGCCTGTTCTATTTTGTTGGTCAGCCAGAGAGATCAGCAGAGAAGTAGAATTTCCCTCTGTGCCTCCCTGAGGTTTTACCATCCCTGTTTTATGCTTCCAGGGCTTCCACTTCTCAGAACATAGATAAAAACCTATTTTATCAGTGAATTTAAGGAACACATGAATGGGGGCCAGAGTAATAACAGCGGTAGAGCGTTTGCCTTGCACGTGGCTATCTGGGATGGACCCAGGTTGGATTCCCAGCATCCCATATAATCCCCTGCCAGGAGCAATTTCTGAGTGCAGAGCCAGGAGTAACTGCTGAGCACTGTCAGGTGTGGTGAAAAAAGAAGAAAAAGGAAGGAAGGAAGGAAGGAAGGAAGGAAGGAAGGAAGGAAGGAAGGAAGGAAGGAAGGAAGGAAGGAAGGAAGGAAGGAAGGAAGGAAGGAAGGAAGGAAGGAAGGAAGGAAGAGGAAGGGAGGGAGGGAGGGAGGGAGGGAAGGAAGGAAGGAAGGAAAGAAGGAAGGGAGGGAGGGAGGGAGGGAAGGAAAGAAGAGAAAAAGAAATAAATAGAGAGATATATAAAGAAAGGAAAGGAAGGAAGGAAGGAAGGAAGAAGAAAGAAAGAAAGAAAGAAAGAAAGAAAGAAAGAAAGAAAGAAAGAAAGAAAGAAAGAAAGAAAGAAAGAAAGAAAGAAAGAAAGAAAGAAAGAAAGAAAGAAAGAAAGAAAGAAGAAAGAAAGAAAGAAAGAAAGAAAGAAAGAAAGAAAGAAAGAAAGAAAGAAAGAAAGAAAGAAAGAAAGAAAGAAAGAAAGAAAGAAAGAAAGAAAGAAAGAAAGAAAGAAAGAAAGAAAGAAAGAAAGAAAGACACATAAATGTGTGTAGGTCAGAAAAGGATCCCAGAGCTAAAGAGACAACACAGTGGGAAGTGCATTTGCCTTGCACACTGCTGGCTCAGGTTCAATCCCTGACATCCTATATAGTCCCTTGAGCATTACTAGAGTAATTTCTTAGTGCAGAGTCAGGAGTAATCCCTGAGCATCACCAGTTGTGGCCCAAACAAAGCCCCCAAAAAAGGATCCCAGCTGGTTGGGACTCTGGAAACGTAAGTTAGCTAACCATCTAAAATCAGTGGATCCCTAATTCTTTGGCCCACCACCCTATTACCCCATTTTCAGAGGGGAAATAAAGCACTCAGTGCCCCTCTACAAATATGCCCTTTTGGGGTGAACAAGCCCCTAATGGAGTCCCAGGAAGCTTGAGTCCTCCCCAATCTTCCCCCAATCCAGTTTATCCTTTGGGGAAGAGTAACCTAATTGGGCTAATTCTGCAAACTTAGACTTGACTTCAAAGCCATTTGGAGGAAGGTACATCCCCCAAAACACACACACACACATACAAATACACACATACACACACCATGTAAGACCCCCAAAAGTGAGCAGGGACACAGAGCAACTGTCTTTGCCTGATAGATGCCCTGGATGCAGAATAAGATCCCAGATACTTCCTGCCCCTCAAGAGAGCTGAGCAAATAATATCACTCCTAGGAATATACCCTGGGGACCCAAAATCACCATGCAGAAAAGCCCTCTGCATACCTCTATGTTCATCGCAGCACAATTTACAATAACCAGAATCTGGAAACAACCCAAATGTCTGAGAAGAGTGACTGAAGAAACTGTGATACATCTACACAATAGAATACTATGCAGTTATTAGGAAAAATGAATTAATGAAATGTGCTTATGCATGGATGGTTATGGATATTATTATTCTGGGTGAAATGAGTCAGTGTGAGAAGGACAGAATAATTTCACTCACTTGTGGGATATAAGAAAAGTAAAAAATAGTATAGTAATAATACCCAGAGATAATAGAGATGATGACCAGGTGGACCAGTTCATGGGTAGGAAGTTTACCACAAAGGGTGGTGAGTGAGGGGCTGGAGAGGTGGCGCTAGAGGTAAGATGTCTGCCTTGCAAGCGCTAGCCAAGAAAGGACCGCGGTTCAATCCCCCAGTGTCCCACATGGTCCTCCCAAGCCAGGGGCAATTTCTGAGCGCTTAGCCAGGAGTAACCCCTGAGCATCAAACGGGTGTTGCCCAAAACAAAAAAAAAAAAAAATTCTACAATGGGTGGTGAGTGAAGTTAGGGCAGAGAATGAACCACTATGACAATGATGGTTGGACATTGGCTGGATGGTCTCTGGACAAGACCTGGGAGCTGAAAGGAGATGAAGCAATATGCATGATACTCTTTTATTAACGATAGCACAAACTAATGTCAAAAAGGAAAAAGAGAGAGAAGTAAAATGCCTGCCCCAGAAGCAGGTTGGGGAGAGGGAAAATGGGGACATTGGTAGCAGGAAATGTGCACTAGTTAAGGGTACTGGACAATCTGTGACAGAAACTCTATTATGAATAATTTTGTAATGCTCAGGCATAAATAAAGTAATTGTAAAAAATGGGGGGGGGAGCTGAGCTGAGGAAGGCTGGCTCTAGACAGGTCAGAGGGCAAATTCAAGCATTGTCTTGCCCCCCTCAATGCAGAGGGGTTGTCCTTTAGACCCAACTGTGGTCAGATGGCAGAAAACTAGCCTAATCAGTCTTACCTGAGAGACATCATGTGAGACAGAAAACTCATCTTGAGGGGTCAGAGCAATATAGCATAGAGGTGAAGATGTTTGCCTTGCACAGGGCCAACCCAGGTTCTATCCCTAGCGTCTCATATGGTTTCCACAGCACTACCAGGAGTAATCTCTGAATGTAGATTCAGGAGTAATTTCTGAGTGTAGAGCCAGGAGTAACCCCTGAGAGCCACCAGGTGTGGTCCAAAAACAAAAACAAAAACAAATAAACCTTGAAGCAATAAACTCAATATGAAACCACTTGGGGGAGGGCTAATAAAGTGAAGTGGAGAGAGAGGGGTCAAAGACTCAACAGAGATTAGACACACAGGGTCAGACTTAAGTACTATGACTCCACTTGTCTTTCCTTCATTATCAGTTGATGGGTAAGTATGATCTTCTGGAGGAAGGTCCAGTAACATAAGTATTCAGACTTCTCATCAATGGCTTTTCAGAAAGGCTCCATCATATCGTCATCCTCAGGTGATCAGATCATTGAAAGACTCGATGCCAAGTTCATGGCAGGGAAGGAAAATTGAAAATGGGCCAAACAAATTACTGGCCAGACAGGGTAGACCCACATTTCTCTACAACAAAGTCTTTGTAGACTAAATTTTACATGTAAATATCTTTCACTGGTAAGGTCAGGACATATGTCGGACAAAGGCAGCTGGCCTCAACAGAGACCAGATCTGGATCATGCACATATGTGCATGCATGGACAAGCAAGTAAGAAGACTCAAATGGGCATATCAAGGGCTGGTCAGTCACTTTTCCCTTGCCTAGCTACATGCAGCAGGAAGAAACGGTCAAGGTCAGAATGGCTGGATCATCCAAGTGTGCTTTTTCCCTGCCCTAAGAAGAATCTCCTGAGGAGAAATGATCAACTTAGAAGACAAAGCTATAACACCATGACCAGGGAACTCCACTAGAGACTGGACATGCACCTACCAGCTGGGCGAGGCACTCTGTTGTCCATGAACAGACATTGTGGCTTCCCAAAGGAGCCACCAACTCTTCCTTTAAGTGATTTTTCCAGCCACCCTTCATGCCTACTTAGGACTTTAGGTCAAACCAACGGTGTTGATACCACAAGCTCTGTGTTTCCAATCACCTTCATCTAACCTAGGTCCTGACAAACTTCCAGTAAATGGAATGAGCACATGCAGTGGCCTGGGGTGTCTGGAACTTATAAGAAGCCTGCCCCCACTACCCCATGATGGTCAAGGTGCAGAGACTCTTGTGAAAGCTCAAGACACGACCCTTGTTCTCGGGCAACTCATCAACCAGCCCAGTAGTGCGCTAGGGGAATCCATCTTCTTCATCCCTTTTCTAACTCCTGCATTGCCATCATCCCTCCCCTAGCACAGGTAACCACTGGGCCTTCCATATCCCAGTGGGAGGCCACAGATCATAGCCAACTAAACTCCCATATCCAGAGCCCTAGTTTCCATTTTATTTTTCAGAGAAACAACCACTTTTTTTGGGGGGGGTGTGCTTCAGTGTTCACACCCTCAATGGTTTCTACAACTACACATTCACAGGCATTTCTGAGTAGCGTTTTGATTTGCCAAGACAAAAGTGATTGTAAAACCATTAGATTTTTTTTTTTGGTTTTGGGGTCACACCCGGCAGCACTCAGGGGTTACTCCTGGCTCTACACTCAGAAATCACTCCTGGTAGGCTCAGGAGACCATATGGGATGCAGGGATTCAAACCACCATCCTTCTGCGTGAAAGGCGAATGCTATCTATCCGGCCCAAACCATTAGATATTTTTTTTAAATCTGAAACAAAGCCCTTTGCTACCAGTCATTTCAAAATTATAATAGTCTCTGGATATTACAGAGATAGGTGCTCATGACCGCCTAGGCTGACTTACACAATAGTTTCTTCTGGGACCCATTTCAGTAGGCAATGTGGGGTTTATTTCCAACTGTTGACAATTCTGGAGTAGAGTTTCCCTTTAAGTTTAACACCACACTTAGTTTCCACCAAAAATAAGAGAAATGTTTGTCAAGAAAAACAAAAAAGAAGAGAAATGTTTGTTAAAATGCAATTCTTCATTTTGGGGTACCCAGTAGCCGTATAGCCCCCCATTACTGAAGTGGAATCATCCATGTGTCTTCCCACTAGTGACCTCAGAACAACAGACCCCACCAGATAACCATTCATCAGATAACCATATGATGCCCCTCCCCTGAGTGTAACCCCAGAATCCAGCTCTGTGCATCAAGCTCATGAAGGTGAGATGGGGTGCCAGATAATACTGCCCCAACATGGGAAAAACCCAACCATTCAGATCAAGACCTTGGCAATATTCAAAGCTCTTACCAAACCCCATTTTTCAGCCAAATTAACTTAGGAGATGCAATGCCTAATGTTCTTAGATCAGAACCAAACCCAGAAAAACCCAACGTCCAGGGTCAGGTCTGTCCAACCTGGGCAAACAATCCAGAGTTCAGGGGGCCCCACAGAGGCCAGAGGAGCCCCTGGCTCAATCCACAGAGCCCAGAAGCACAGAAGAGCTCCAGGCTGCAGTCAGCCCCAAGTCTACCCTGCCTGCACCAGCGAGTCTCAGCCACTGGATGAGGCTGCTGAAATTCAAGGAGAAAAACTACCAGCTCCATCTAGGAGACCCATACCAATGTCTTCTTCCTCTGTGTGGTACCTGGGTCTGCCCTGCCACCTTGGGGGCCAAGGGTGCCTCCCTGGGAGGGACTGCAGCAGTGCAGAGTCAACTTGCCCAGTCCTAGCTGTCCCTGCCCAGGGCTCCAGCCACAGCCCAGACCTGCATCTATTCTCTCTGCCATTGGGCCTCTTGCCTGCTGCCCGGGTCAGAGGAATCCATGTTCAGCCCCTGGCAGCCCAGAGTGACTTCTGTCCCCCGTGAAATTGCACCTCACCTCCATGCCTCACTAGGTCTCTGGGCAAAGCAGGCCCCATTGCCTTCTCACCCCCTCTGGCCGAGTCCCTGTTCCCTTCACATTTCCTGCCAACCTTACCTCAACTCCAGGAGGAGTTCAGGCCTGGCAATGCCAGCAAGAGGCTGAACATGACGCAGCCCCGAGCATGCCAGGGTTGGAGCAGCCTGAGAGCAGCCCGCTGTCCCTCTGGGCGCGGCAGCCCCTGGACACAGGTGTCCTGTCCACATAGGCATCGGCCTCTCCAGATGTAGGACAGCTTCCCAGCCCAGTGGCCCAGATGTGAGGCAGGCAGGGGGCTTAGTATGCCAGCACCCCAATATGCCTCCTCTCCTACCCACCCCACCCTCTTCCCCCAGACCTTTCTCTTCACCCACTGGCCACCCTGGATCTCAGGCCTGAGTCTAGGGGTGCCTCCCACCCCCAGTTTTCCTAGCGCAGATGGAAATCCCATCCGTGGGGTAAACAAAGTCTGCTTAAGTTGCAATTGGGGAGGTGTGGGGAGAAAGGGGGGAGGCTCTGGAAGAGGGTGCAGCCCCTCCCCACTCCTCTACCTCCATCCTCCTTTCCCCTACCTTGCTCCTCTCGGCTGGCCCCAAACCAGGCAGTGGGGGGGTCTTCCTCGGGGAGCCGGGGCTCTGTCTCTGCGCCTCCTCCACCCTCCATGGCTTTCCGCTTCCTGGACATCTCAGTGCGGGCAGGGGCGCTGGGGCGTCCTTTCCCCACCCCCAGCCCTCCCCCCTCGCCGAGAAGCGCGTGAAGGTGGGGTTTGGTGGCAGGAGGACCGAGGAAGGGGTGGGGAGAAGGGATCGCCAGCCCAGGGGACCAGGCTCGGGCAGTGGAGCCGCAGGGGAGGCAGAAGCAGAGGCCAAGGGAGGGGACTTGGGACCTTCATCAGGGTGGCCGCATCCAGGGGCTGTTCACTCGCTCTCCCCCACCCCTCCCTTCCTCTCCCTCCCTCCCTCCTTCCTTCATCTCTTGCACCCCACAAAAGGTAAACCCAGAAGGGAGGAGAGATAACAAGCAGGGGAGAGGAGAGGCACGCCCCCCCACCCCACTGACCTCTCTCTGATTTGGGGAGCAGGGGTTGGATCAGGATTCCTGGTCCTCTCTGTTTGCCCCCAATGACCCTTTTGGGGAAGGGGGGCACGTTCTCAAAGTGAACCCCGCTGGGTGTTAGAAAGTTAAAGGCTGCGGGACACAATTCAGTGTGCAAGGGAGGGGGGGTCCCCTGTGACATCATAGGCTCTGAAGCCGAAAGGAGGCTGGGGTGGGAAGCTAGGGCTGCAGAGGAGGAGGTGAGGGGCACAAAGTGGGGGGGGGGGCAGAGGATACAGATCCGCATCTCTCCACTCCAGCAGTGATGCGGGGAAGGGGCGGGTAGCGGGTGCGACTCTCAGCATTGCCCCCCAACTAGCATCTGGGAGGGCTTGGCGCTGGCGCCTCTGCAGCGCTGGCGAGGCGGGTGGCAGGCAGCTCAGGGAAGTTGGCACCAAAGTCGCTTTTCTCCTGGGGAGAGCCTGGGGTCCGGCAACACAGCTTCCCCTGCAGCGCGCAACCCCGGGAACCTTTTCTGGCTTTGACAACCCCACACATCTCCTCGTCCACAGTCCATTCCCCCAAAAGACGATCCCCCCAAAAGGGTCCCCCAAACAGCACCCAGTTCACCCACCCACAGAGGGCTGAAAGGAAGGATAGGTGGGAAGTTCTCTCCCATCAAGTTAATGGTTTGGAAAAAAAAAGGGTTGAAATGAAGTTTGCTCAGACTAGAGGGGCGAAAGAACCCCCCCGACTTACCAGGGCCAAGTCTGCGCGCCGCGCTCTGGGCTTTCCGCCGCCTTTCAAGTTGCTACATCGTTTGCGGGGAAAAATCCGGAGCTGGAGGAAAGAGGCCAGCGGAGCGCGGGGTGGGGTGCCAGCGGGGCGCAGCGGAGCGAGTTGTGCCAGCCAGGTCGGTGCCAGTGTCGCCGAGGAGGTTGGTGCCTGCTGCTCAGCTCGAAACCCCGTTGTCAGTGCTCTCAAAAAGGGGGCGACCCCGGTGCGCTCCAGGTGCCCAGCGAGAGGGTCTCCAGTCCGGCGCGCGCGGAGCACTCCAGGTGCCAACGCAGAGCGGCCCATGTCAGCTTCCCCCTCCCTGCGCCCCAACTTTGAGTCCCCCCGCGCGCACACACACACACACACAGACACGCACACACACTTACACGCACACACACACCCTCACCCCGAGAGCACCGGAGCGCGAGTGAGTGTGCGGCGGGGAGCGCGTCTGCGCGCGCGGGAAGGTTGCGCGCCTCGGGGTGCGGGTGCCAGGCGCGCGCTGGAGGGGGTCTCGACCCCGGGTCTCCGGGGAGGGGGTGCGTGTGTGTGTGTGCCCCGGAGCCCCTCCGGATGCCGCCTGGAACTTAAGGAGAGTTTTTCCTTTAAGCGCTGAGCGCCCCGCGCGCACCCCGCCCCCCGTGTCCAACAGGAGGCGAGGATGACGCGCGCAGCCTCGGTGCCAGCGGCGGCGGCGGCGCCCACGTCACAGCCCGACTCGGCGCCCGCCCACGCCCCTGCCCGCGCGCCCCACTCGGGGCCCGCACCCGCCCCCGCCGCCCATTCACAGATCCGCTCGCTGCGGAGCTCAATGGAGACGCGCGCGCGCGCGCGCACCGGACCCAAGTCCGAGGCCGGGCGCTGCGCTCCGGCCCAAGAAACAGCCCCCCACTCGGCCTTCACCGCCGCTCCCGACCCCCCCGCCCAAATACCACACACACACACACACACACACACACACACACACACACACACACACATTTTCGTGGCCAGGCCAGACCTGATGCCCAGGAGCCCTGCGCCAACCCGGAGCCTGGGGAAGGCGTTGTTTGGCTCTGGACCCCTCAGCCTCGCCCTCCCCGGCTGAGGCCTGAGTACCTTGCCTTCCAGCCCTCTCAGAACCCCCGGGAAACAGCCAAACAGCCCACTCCCTGGCGAACCCCCAGGTGGAAAGGAAACGCCCTGACTCCATTCAGAACAGTGTCCCCCTCCAGGCCTGGGAAAATCCCTACTTTCTTCCACTCAATTCTAGGAGTGGGTCTGGGTCCTGCCCCGAAACAGGCTGCCTGAACTCTAGAAATGCCTGTTCCTGCACTGACATTCCCCACAACCCTCCTGGTACCCCCAATTTCCCTCACCCTCTCCACTGCACCCCACATTTCCCACAACTTTCCTGGTACCCCAATTTTCCTCACCCTCCTCACTGCACCCTTTATTTCCCACAACCTTCCTGGTACCCCAATTCCCCTCACCTTCCTCTCTCTGCACCCCACATTTTCCACAATCCCCCTGGTCTCCCTGTACCCCACACTCCCCACAACCCTCTTGGTACCCCAATTTCTCTCACTTCCCTGCACCCCACATTCCCCAAGTCCTTTTAGGCAACCCTATTTCTGAACCCTTTCCTGCACCCCACATTTCCCTGGTCTCCCTGCACCCTCAGTCCTCACTCCCCTCAAGGCACCCCCACTCGCTGTACCCCACATTCCCCACTCCTTTCCTGGCCTCCCTGCACCGTCTTCAGACTGGCTCTGGCATCCAAGAAGCTGCCAGCAGGGACCTTTTTGCACCCTTGTAGGCTGGTGCTTCTGCTGGAAGACCTGGGGTAGGGCCCCTGAGTGACTGCGACCCCTAGAAGGCTGACCCAGGCCCAGGAGGTGGGGGTACAATGCTTGCCTGTGTCCATCACTCTTGTCTCTGTGCTCAGGGGTCATTCCTGGCAGTGCTCAAGGACCATAAGTGGTGTCTGTGAGGCACAAAAAATGCCTTTGCCCCTCTATTGTTTAATACCAATAATGTGGAAGTTTCTAAAAGAAGTTTCTAGAATGAACATAGAATCAGTCAGAAACTCATTTCTGCCCCTTCTGCCTTTGCTGAGTGCTCTCAGAATTCGAATCTGTGCAAGAGAACAAACATGGGGAATCCCTGAGCTCCTCAGTCCTCCCAACTGATTTCCCAGAAAGGGAAGTAGCTAGAGTCAGTCTGGAGGTTTAACATGGAGGCCTACACATGCCCAGCTGCTGCCCCCCCCCAACCCCCATGGATTTGCCCTCTGGAACCTTGGGCAGACTGTATCCTGTTTCCAGGCAACCTGGAAATTGACACTTCTAGAACCTTCTTCATGGCACAGCAGCTTTGGGAGGGGGTGAGTTCCAGGTTGCTATGCCCAGAATGGGCTGGGTCTTTAGGAATTTCACTTCTGGGGTGTCTTCAGTTCCCCTGGTGTCACTGATAGTGCAAATCAGAAGCAGAAAAGAACTCACTTTCTGAGACCCAAAGGCCCATTAGTTTTCCCCACTGTTGATCATTAAGATGTCCAGGGATGCCCAGCTCCTCTGTGTGCCGCTCCAGGGCCCAACTGCAGGCCCTGGTGGGATCCATCTTTCCTGCCCAAGAACTCCGGGTGCCTCCTCCTTTTTCCCCCACCTTATTCCATACATTGATTAGTAACTCCAGGAGGGTTTGAGCCTCCCCTTCTGAGCTTGCACAGTGCAGAAGTTAGGTGGTATTCTCTTCTGTCCATTTGGGGGCTGTGAGAGCCTGTGCTTCTATTTCCCTGCTCCTAGTGCCCAAAATGCTGCCTGAGCATGCACTTCAGGCTGTTCTGGGCTTCTCTTGTCACTACAGCCCCAGACTTTGATTTCGGCCCTTTCTCTAAGGTCAAAGAGTCCTGGGTAGGTGGCCTTCATGACCCAACTCTGGGGTCAGGATTGCAGACTATAACTGGGTGTCTGCCTCCAGCCTGGTCCCTGCAGCAGACAGATTCAAGCAATGCATGTGGCCACCATGAACATGGGTGTATGTGAAGGCAAAGTTGCACAGAAATGTAGCATGAACATACAGACACAAACATACTCCTGTAGCTGTGGTCTTTGCTCCTCACCTGCCTCCCTCCGCCTCCCACCGGTCACCCACTATGATGTCCCCCATCTTTCTAGCATCTACTTCTGATCTAGTACCATCTCCTTGTCTTCCTGCTACCTGCCATCAATTATCTTTACCCTCTGTCTGTAGCCCCCAAGTGGCCCTCAAATCATGCCTCCCCACAGTCTGTACACAAGTGAGCAAGAGGAAAAGAAGGAAGAAGAAGAAGAAGAAGAAGAAGAAGAAGAAGAAGAAGAAGAAGAAGAAGAAGAAGAAGAAGAAGAAGAAGAGGAGGAGGAGGAGGAGGAGAAGAGGAGGAGGAGGAGAAGAAGAAGAAAAGAAGAAGAACAAGAAGAAGAGGAGGAGGAGAAGGAGAAGAAGAAGAAGAAGAAGAAGTAAAGAAGAAGAGAAGAAGGAGAAGAAGAAGAAGAAGAAGAAGAGGAGGAGGAGGAGGAGGAGAAGAAAAGAAGAAGAAGAAAAGAAGAACAAGAAGAGGAGGAGGAGAAGGAGAAGAAGAAGAAGAAGAAGAAGAAGAAGAAGAAGAAGAAGAAGAAGAAGAAGAAGAAAAGAAGGAGAAGAAGAGGAGAAGGAGAAGGAGAAGAAGAAGAAGAAGAAGAAGAAGAAGAAGAAGAAGAAGAAGAAGAAGAAGAAGAAGAAGAAGAAGAAGAAGAAGAAGAAGAAGAAGAAGAAGAAGAAGAAGAAGAAGAAGAAGAAGAAGAAGAAGAAGAAGGAGGAGAGTGGGATCTGCAGCCTCTGCATAAACCTCTTCTGTATTAGTGCAGGCTCACTGCTCTGCACCCCTGCACATGCCTCACCCCTGTATCACATCCCCCCTGTACCACCTCACCCCTGCACATTCTTCCATGCACTAGCCACATGAAGCCCTGCCTCAAGCATTGTGCTTTGAGTTGGGCTAGAACCAGGCCAGGCCTCACAGAAGAGGCTCAGGGTCACCTCCAAAAGGTGTCTCAAACCCTTTCCCAGGCCTGCTCCCTGCAACTCTGCTGCTGTAGGAGCAGCGCCAGCCATGTGCTGGCCCAAGGTAGGAATAAGGCCAGGCTGAGCTGGGCTGGGAGGGCAAGGAGTCTTTCCCCTTCCCAGCTTTCTAGCTTGGGAGCATGAGGTCTGGCCAGTTGCTCTGGCTAAGGGAAGTGCAACCCCTTCCAAGCCCAGATGTTGCCTCAGCTGGAACCCCTGGAGGCCAGCCCAACATCTCCCACACTCGGATTCTTGCTCAGAACAGGGGCTCAGGCCCAACCGTGGACCACAAACTTCAGGCACTGAACAGTAGGGGTTTGGGGAGGGGCTGCAGAGGTGGGGGAGGTCAGCAAGGCTGGAATGAAGAGGTCTGAGGGCTAAGGATGGGTGCAGAGTTGGGGGTGTGGGGTCTGGGGGCTGGAGGGGTGAAGGGTCTGAGGATTGAAGACAGGGGTTCAGGGGTGGTTTGAGGTCTGGAGATGGGTGCAGGATGAATATGAACACCCCCATGTTTGGTAAACCTGGTCCTTCCCTTCCCCCTTATCTCTACGTATATCTGGGGGGGCATCCAGGGGGGCACATGCAGGGAGCAATAGCTCTGAATAATGCAACAGATAAGAGTTGAATAGGGGGAGTTGGGGGTCGCTAAGCATGGAGGAGGGGGGCTTGAAGTCAGTGGTGCAAAGACAGTAATGTGGGAGACCAGAGGAGCTTTGGGGGGATGTGAAGAAATGGGGACCCCCCTCCCGGGTGAGCTGCAGAGAATGCGGGGACTCAAGGGGAGATGAAGTGCAGAGGCGGTGGTGCGGTGCGGCGCGGGTGGGGTGTCGGGGCATTGGCAAGGGGGTGCGGGCCGGCTGCTGGGAGCCTGGGTGTGGGTTGCAGTCCATCGCCGGCCCTCGCGCGCCCCTCTTTGCTTCCTGAGCCCCTGGCTGCTGGCGTCAGAGCTCCTGCGTCAATGGCTCTCCATGACACACGCGCTTTTTTTCTCAATGAGCTGAGCCCCTTGGGGTTTATTATCAGACGCATAAATCACGCGGCCCGCGTCACACGGGCACGCGCGCCGGGGGAAGGGCGCAGAGCAGCTTGGGCAGCTGGGGTGGTCATCTCGACCCCCCAAAGCTCCCAGGGGTGGGGGCAAAGGAGTATGGCACCACTTCTGCAGTCTTGCTGCAAGGGGCACCCCTGGGGACTTTAAAATGAAATCTTTGGACAAACCCCAGACCCCCAAAGAATGTGGGCATGGGAGGTGTTGATCTCCAACCCTCTCCCAGAGGCTGGAGAGGATAGTCTTGACCCAAAATTGGCTCAGAAGGGGAGACAGTACCCAGTAGCCAGTCCCTTCAGCACCCAGTACCAGTACCTTCCTGGGCGGCCTGGGAGGGGGCACTCAGATATCTCAAGCCCCCATATTGGCTGGGGAAGCTGCTGAATTTGCACTTTGAATGGGTGTCTAGGTGGAAGAAAAGATCAGCACCTGGGTCCCTACAGAGCAGGGCACTTCCCTGGGAAGTGGGTGCCCCAGGCCTGGCTTTGCTGTGAAAAGACCAGAGTGTGGGTGATGCTTGAATAATCAGAGCAAAGCTGAAGGATTCAGCTGGGTTTTCCACCCCGCAAAAAAATCTTGGTTACCACAGGAGCAGAGATCTGGGGGTGCACCAGGGCAGGACCTTTTCTATGTTGCCGGTTGGGGACGGGGCTGGAGAGGAGACTGGTATCTCAGCAGGTGCTAATGAGATCCACAGGGCTTTGGGGGGGGGGCTACAAGGCTCATGGGGTATGTGGAGTTTCGAGGGGGCTTTGCTGGGCTCAGAGCAACGGCTGCTCCCCACTCAGTCTCTTAAGAAAACCCATCAGGTTCTCTGGATTAGTTATTAACACCCCTCCTGCCCCCCCCATGGGTGTGTGTGTGTGGGGGGTGTGTGTGTGTGTGTGTGTGTGTGTGTTTGAGAGAGAGAGAGAGAGAGAGAGAGAGAGAGAGAGAGAGAGAGAGAGAGAGAGAGAGAGAGAGAGAGAGAGAGAGAGAGAGAGAGAGAGAGAGCTTTAAAGACCTGGTCTTAGTTCCTTCCTTCCTTCATTCCCCCAATTCTTTCCCTCAAGGAGAACAGAGAAACAGAGGGAAGGATTGGAGCCAGAGCATAACCTGCAAAGATGCCCTGGGGAAAAAAGGGGTGTCCAGCAGCCTATGAGAGGGACAAGAAAGAGGATATTGGAGGGCAAGGGACCTGATACCAAGGGGGGGGGGTGCCTGGTCCAGGAACCAGGCCACTTTCCCAGTAAGCTTGCATCTCTGGACCATGCCACTGTGGACAGGGAACGTCTGACATAAGGTCAGTTCTGGTCCTGGGGCAAAACTACTTTCACGCAGAACCAAGGAGGCTGTTGTGAAGTCTGATAAGGGGAGAGCTCTCCTCTCCCTTCTGGTGTGCCAAGTCAGGCCCGGGGTGCGCTTCTGAGAAGGAGGGGAGGCCGCTCTGTGTTCTCAGAGGGGGCTGGCCTGTTCCTAGGCAGGAAAGGGCCACGTGGTCAGGGCGGGCTGCTGGTCTGGCCACTGACTTGCTGCAAGGACGCGCCGCCTCCCAGCTCCGCCCCTGCGGCTCCCGCACCGCTGCTCTGCCTCTGGGCCTCGGGTGCGGGCCTGGCCCCAGAAGCTCCGGGCTGCAGAGACAGACACGCAGCGGGGATGCTGCAGGGAGAGCACAAGCTGGGCTCGGGCGCCAGGCGCTACCCTCCCACCCCCCCAGGGAAGCCAGCCTGAGCACCGGGAAAACAGGGCCCAGTTCCCAGTAGGCTGAACTATCAGGCTCTCCCCTTGCTTGTCTGAATGGCCACACGATGGGGGCCCAAGGGTTAGGGTTAGTGTGTGTGTGTGTGTGTGTGTGTGTGTGTGTGTGTGTGTGTGTGCCCGTGCGTGTATCAGAGTATCAGTTTGTGAGCAAGTGTGTGCGCGCACAGGTGTGCATGCGTGTGATTTTGTGCGCACATGCGTGTGCATGTGTCTATAGGTGTGTTGTGTCTATATGTCTATATGTGTGTTGCATGTAAGCACGTCTGTGTATGGACACATTTGTGTGTATATCCCGCTGCTGTGCATCAAGTGCTGGCCTGAGGTCCAGGAAAAGGGCCTGTGATAGTTCTCAATGGCTACGCCCCTGCAAAGGGTCGTTTTCATCTGCATCCATGAAGGGGAACCTGAAATAGTGTCATTGTGTTCAGGGAACTGTCAACCATCAGCCATCGAACTCTTCTCAGCAGAGCTTTTTTGTTTGTTTTTGATTTTTGTTTTTCAGTGATGCTCAGGAGTTAATCCCGGCTATGCGCTCAGAAATTGCTCCTGGCTTAGGGGACTATATGGGATGTTGGGGGATTGAACCGCATTCCTTCCTAGGCTGGCATGCGCAAGGCAGACGCCTTACTGCTTGCGCCACTGCTTTGGCCCCCTCAGCAGAGCTTTTCATTATTTAATTAATTTATTTATTTTGGTCACACCTGGTGACACACAGGGATTGCTTCTGGCTCTGTGCTCAGAAATTACTCCTAGCAAGTTCAGGGGACCATATGGAATGCCAGGGATCAAACCTAGGTTGGCTACATGCAAGGCAAATGCCTTCCCTGCTGTCCTATTGCTCAGGCTCCTCAGATCATTGTTGAAAGGACCAAAATAGGGACAGCCTAGGGAACATGATGGGATCCAGAAACTGTTTATTCCATATATGACAGGTGCCTATGGGAAGACCAGGGCAACTTCTTTCCTAGAAGACACCATTCTCTTTCCTCCTTTCTGTTCTGTTCTCTCTTTCTCTCTGTATCTCTATTTACCTCTCCCTCTTTCTTTTTCTCTCTATCTCCATCCCTAGTGTGTGTCTTGGTGGCTGTGTGTCCCCTGGTATAAAGGGGAAGGGGAGTAGATATCCCCCAGGGCCACGGATGAGTGTGATAAATGATGCACCCCTCAGACTTCTGTTTAGTCCAGTGATAAAAGCACTGTTTGCTACATTCCAATTATGCATAATCCATCCAGCCAATCTGTTATCATTGTATGAATAGAAGTTAAAGATAAACAGTGATAAAGGAACCTCCGATGACTCATGTTTTCATTGCCCTTACAGGTGACCTGCCAGCTCCTTGGTGTGATGGAGGCAGCTACTAGGGCCAGCTATGTGGGGACTGTGGACTTGGAAGTAATCATAAATTCTGCTCCCAGCTTGGCCTGGCTTGGGCAGCAGAAGAGGCCTCTTCAGTTAGGAGGTGAGAGAGGCATTTCCTAGAGCTTAAGGCATTCCCAGAGTGGAGCAGAAAAGAGGGGTCACTCTACAAAGGAGAAGGCATCCAGTTTTGTCTTGAGAAACACAGGCAGGCCATGAAGGAGCCCTGACCCACCTCTTAGGGTACCTCTCTAGAGCCCCAAGCCCCAAAACTATCTTCTCTCCTCTCTGCCAATGTAGCATCTGCAACCCTGGGCTTCTCTCTTGAACATTCGGAGGATGCTGCCTTGCTTCCTTAGGCCCCATTAAGGGCTGCAGGTTCTCCACCCTGTCCCTAGCACACCCTGGGTGCATCTGGGGGACTGCAGGTTGAGGGATGAAAAGATGAGGGTAATCCATGAGGGAAAGTAGCTATTATGATAGCAGGCTAGAAAAGCTTTGGGGCAAAAACTAATGCACAAGGATAATGGAATATAAAAGAGTAAAATCAGAGTTGTTGGATAAAAAGGCATTTGAACAGAGCTGGATTTTGTGGAGGGGTTACAAATGCGGTTTCCATGTCCAGAATGGTCTAGGCAGGGATGGTCACTCTGGACAAGAACTAGATGCTGAAAGGAGATAAAGTGATATTCATGGTTTCCCTTAAGTAACAGTATTGTAAACCACAATATCTACAAGGGAAAAAAAGGAAGAGACAGATATGGGGGGGGGGTTTGTCTGCCTCAGACTAGGAAATGTACACTGATGAAGGGTGTTGGATACTATATGACTGAAACTCAATTATGAACAATTCTGTGAAAAAAAACTGTATATGAACAGCCTTGTAAGCCACAATGTTTCAAGTAACAGGTTTCAATATATTTGAAAGTAATTTCTAAAACTAAAAAATAAGGAATGTTCCTGGCAGGGAATGAAGAATCGCACTGGCTGGGGCAAAGTTTTCAGCATCCGCTCCTGTGGGATGAAAGCTGGTCTTTCCTCTTCTGCTAAGCATCCCCACAGGCTCTCTGGCTACAAGGCAGGAAGTGAGCTGGGAGCCAGGATGGACAGTGGGGCCCAGTGCAGGCCCAGTCTGCAAAAACAAAATAAAACAAAACCAGTGAGTTGGGGTGCCCGCCCAAGAGCTAACAAGAAAGGAGATAGGTCATTTATATCAGGTGGAAGGGTTTGGAAGATGAGGCTTGGCATTTTCTGTGTGTTTTGATGGGAGACATTATGCACTATAGCAGTCAGAGAGGACTCGAAAAAAATGGAATTTGAGCTTGTCATGCTTGTAAAATGGTAATATCCCCAACTTGCAGACAAGTGAAAGGTATGGAGTCGGTGAGGACAACTTGAGCATAGCAGAAGAGAAAATGCACCAGGAGAAATACACAGCGAGAAAACTGGGGAAATCAGTATAAGGTAAAGCCTGATACTGAGATATTAAAAGATATGAGATATTAAAATGATATATATATAAAGATATATAAAAGATATATAAAAGATATAAGAGACATTAAAAGATTTGTGCAAAATCTCAGAGATAGAGATAGTCGGATGAGGTAGAAGTGAGCAAAGGCTTGATTCCCTGTGGCACAGAAACCAGCAACATTTAAAAGAAAAGAAAACAGAGTTGTTGCTACCCAGATACATGAGAAAGCTCAAACCTGTTTCCCTGATCAGTAATCTGTGTGTGTGTGTGTGTGTGTGTGTGTGTGTGTGTGTGTGTGTGTGTGTGTTGAAGGGCAAATGTGATTAAATACAAGGAAGAATTGAATGGGAGAAATTCTTGAGGGTTAAAAAATAAGAGGAAGCTTGGAATTTGAGGATTTAAATTTATTTTTAAGGATCTTTATGGATTTAGAGGTTCTTGGATCTGTGGGGGTGGGAAAGATTTAGGGTAAGATTCTTTTATCAGACAGGTGGTCTAGGAAAGGTCTTTACATCAATGCAGCCACTCAGAGTTCAGAGAAAACAACTTGAGAGTTTCTGTGTAAGCCAATGCCAAGATGCTCTGATCTGTAGCTTCTGTCTCCCAGAACTAATGAAGAAATCAAGCCACATATCTAGGAGTCCCCAGAGACTCAAGCAGAAAAAAGTACAAAAGAGATTCACTACATCAGATGAGAAACAGTCCACAAAGGTGAACGGACTAAGGTCAGTGTAGAAGAAGCCTTAAAGACAAAGAAGGAACTTTCAGAGAGAAGGATGCTGGGAGATTGGCCACAGCCTCCATGGACTGACGTACTGGAATCAGATCATGGCCATGCTCTGACAATGAGCAAGACCAGGGCATTGTGACTGAGGCTGTGGGGGGGAACATTTGTCCCCAAAAACCACTCTCAGAGGTTTCTACAGAAGGAAAATGATCTCAGCTGGAAAGCCAAAGCTGTTTGGAGAAAGGGAGAGCTAGAAATAGGAGAAAATCTAAAATAGACTGGCCTTGATAGAGTACAGAGTAATGTGTGGTGGGGCTAGATAATAGAATGAAAAGGCAGGAAGTGCAGCAGATTAAACAAGGTCACATAGACTAAGGTCCACCTGATTTTCCAAGGAAGAATCAAGTTTTAGCTTTCCTGAGATGGAGCTGGTTACCAGACATCCCAGGTGGACACTTTTGGGTTGAAGAGGAGAGTTGAATGCAAGTTAGAAATAGATGCCCCATGTGTATTAACCCCAGACAGAAGTGCCAGCCACAGACCAGGACATCGAAGAGGACTGCGGCCTTCCTCAGTCACTGCACCCATCACAAAACAGAACACATTGGTTTGGAGCAAATTTTCTATTTGAAATACTAAGATGTGACTAAGATAAAGATCTTTAGGAACAGAAGCCGATTCAGAGCCAGGCTTGTGATGGGTCAGGCTGACATGTAGGTCTTTTTTTGCATCATAGGCATGGATGTGACCCCCCTCACTACAGGGTTAGCAGACAGGAGACAAAGGAGCAGCTTTCGCAGCAATGAGACCATGTCTGTCTCCCTGGGAATAAATAAAAGGCTGACCAGCAAGCAACTAACCCCGCAGAATCTCAGTTCCTGCCTGGGAGTCGAGCTGGGCAGATCTGGTGCTGTAGCAGGAAGTCAGCAGAATGATGTCATGTGACTATGTGACACACACACACACACACACACACACACACACACACACACACACACACCGCTGCGAATGGTGTCAAGGCCAGAGTAGCCACTGTGGGATCCCAGCTTCTCCACATTCTGATCATGCCTTCTGCTGTCAAGTGACCCTGACAGTGTCACTCACAGTTCAAGCCACATCCACACTATCCACACCATCTTGGATCTGCTCCTCCACTACCTTCAATAGATGGTAACCAGCTGGGCTTGTTGGAAAGAACCTAAGTAGACCAACTCATCACCGACTCATGACCTGCCTTGAGGTGACCACAAAGCTTTCGTCCTGATGAGAAGGTGGTTGGCTTAGCAGGATTCCTTTACACAGGCCCTGGCTGTGTAGACTGAGGTTATCTTGGGACGGAGGGTTGGAAGCTGCAAAAACTGGCTTTGTATCTGGTTTGGCACATAATCTGCAGCACTTGCGAGCTGGTGTCTGTGTCTCTCCTAGCATCTCACGCACTGCCCGTGTGGTCCTTCAGCCACAGTCAACCATGGACCACTATGGCAATCTCACCTTGGGTCCACATTACCACCAAACATGGGCTGACTGTTGGTCCTTGCTATGTAGGACATTCCTTCTGTCCAAGAATTCTGCTCCATGCTGGTTTTGAAGGGTTGTGTGCAGAACCACTCATTCGGATACGATTTTCTTTACCTGTGCTTCTCAGAGGAGTGGTGGTGCAAGAGGTAAGGTGCCTGCCTTGCCTGTGCTAGCCTAGGACGAACCATGGTTTGATACCCTGGAGTCCCATATGGTCCCCCAAGCCAGGAGCGCATAGCCAGGAGTAAACCCTGAGAATCACTGGATGTGGCCCAAAAAAACAAAATAAATAAATAATATATAAATAAATGTAAAAAAAATTCTGGAGAAGGGGTCTAAGGGTGTATAAAATAACTGTCAGTGACTACTGTTGGGGAGGTGGGTCATTGCCTTCTGGGAAGAGATGGGGTATGCCTACAAAGCTCATGCTATGGCCAAATTTGATTGTACTGAGGCAGAGAACTCTGCTTAACTGGACTCAGTTCTGATGTGAAAGGACCCTGTGCCCACATGGAGATAGCACACTTCCTCCTGTAGGATCCCTAACATGCTGCCATTTTTGGGGGGTGGGGGACACCTTGGTGGTGCTCAGGGCTTACTCCTGGCTCTGAGCTCAGAAATTACTACTGGCAGTGCTTGGGGGGCCATACAAGATCCTGGGGATCAAACCAGAGTCGGCCCCTTCAGGGCAAACGCCCTACCCACTAAGCTATCACTTAGGCCCTGACTCCCACTTTTAATAGACCACCTAGGCCATTTCTGGGACAGCACTTTTGCTAGCATAGAGGACTATAACACTTCTCTTGAGCGCCTTCTTCTGATGCCAGCCAGGGCTTTTCCATCTCTACGTGGAGGCGGGATATGCTTCTCTGCAGACTCTGCCTCCCAGGGTGCCTGAAAACAACCTGAGCGTCTCCACAGCCAAGCCCAAACCTTCTGGGCAGAGGCCCGAGCAGGTGGGCGGCCCAGCTGGTAGCCACTGTAGGCGCTGCCACTGACGTCAGCATGTCTGCTCAAGCCTCTGCTCTTCTCTCTCTCCTCTCTCCCTCCCTCTCTCTTTTTCTCTCTATCACAGTCGATGGGACCTAGTTCCTCGGCCTTCTCTGCAGTCAAACTCATCCATGCTGTTGCAAGGCAGTGCAGAGGGTTGCCAGTGTAGGTGAGATTGAGAGAAGGTCTTGGCCAGTGAGCCCACCATGTTGGCAGGATTTTCTGCCAGCGTCTATTTTAAAGCTCTGAGTACTGGTTGCCTAAAGCTCCTGGACCTGGCATATCATGGCTTTGTGGGCAAGAGGATGCTGCTGGCTGCCTGGGGCTCATCTCCTGGCACTCACTCCAATAGGAGACCAGCTGTCCCCTTGGCTGGGTGGGAGAAACATTGCACCTCATCATCGCCATGACGTGCAAAGTAGCCGCTCAGGAAATCATGTGGCTGAGGTGGTGATGGCTGAGTCTCAGCAGGTAGAGGAAGCACAGAGCCCCCACAAAGTGAGACCTAACAAGGCTAAAGCGCTCCGTGGGTTGGCACGGCCCTCCTGTGCTCTGCTGTGGGGCCTGCGCTGAGGCCTGTGGAAAATGGGTGAGAAGTGGCATGGGCTGCCCACTCACCAAACCCACCTGCTGTTGAGGCAACACTGTTCTCCTCCCTCTCTGGAGCACTCGAGGGCATCCTCAGACTACCCATTCCTCTCTGTGCCCCACAACATGCCCCCATCCTGGGATGCTTGGGCTCATCCTCAGCACTCAGTAAAAGGAACTGTCAAGGCTGGTCTCCTAGGGCCTGAGAGAGAGCATGGTGGGGAGGGCATTTGCCTCACCTGCAAACAACTCAGGTTCCATCCCTGGCATCTCATAAGATCCCTGGAGCAGACCATGAATGATCCCTGAGTGAGAAGCCTAAGCACAGCTAGGTGAAGCTCCATACAAAGAAGAAAAAAAGCCACTCTTCCACCCTTTGTCCTCCTTCCCGCTCTCTGTCTTTCCTCCTGCCCTGTCCTCCCTCCCACCTGTCCTCCCTCCTCCTCACTCTCTTCCTCCCATTCACTGTCCTCCCTCCCTCCTGTTCAAAGTCCTCCCTCCTTTGTACTCTCTTCCGCCCTTCATTCTCCCTCCTATCCTCAGCTCTCCCACAGACCATCTGTCTTTCCTTCTTCCCTCTATCTTCCTCCCACTTTCAAACCTCCCTTCCTCTTGTTCTCAACCCTCCCTCTCTCCTCCTCCCAGTTCTCTCTTCTACCCCCGCCTCTCTCCTACTAACTTCTCCAACCATCTCACACACCATCCATTCTCCCACCATCAGTCTCACTCCCACCCTTCATCCTGTCTTCCATATCCACCCATAAGAGGTATCTAAAGCCTCCAGCACATTTTTTGGGGAAAAGGTCCAGCATGGCTTCCTATCCCAAAATTATCTGACAGGCCCCTCTCTTGCTTCCCTGTCTACTAACGCTCCAGTTTCCCCCATTGCCCTTTCTCAGGTTAAAGTCAGCTGGAAAAGAAAGTGTGGGGTAAGGAACACCTTACCAAGCGCTTCATGATGTACATTCTTAGTATATGTCAGGGTAGACACTCCTGCAGTTCAAATCTGGAAGACTGGAAAAGCTGTTCTAGGAAAGACCTTGGTTTGATCCCCAGCATCCCATATGGTTTCCAGAGCCAGGAGTGATTTTTGAGTGCATATCCAGGAGCAGTAACCCCTGAGCATCACCAAGTGTGGCCCAAAAAGCAAAATAAAATAAAATAATATATATACTAGTTCTGAAAAGAGAAATAAAAGGAAGTGGACAAGTACATATATATAGGACACTCCTTCCCCAGAAAACTGGATACACATTCTTCTCCAATGCACATTGGTCAATCTCCCAGATAGACCACATGCTGGCCATAAGGGCGGGCAGACATCTGGCTTCCAGTTTCCTCTTTGATTCTGGAGACCAGCTCTTGCCAGGTATAGTGTTTGGAGAGGCCCATACCAGAGCTTTTCTCCCTAGCCTGGGGAGTGCTGGGAGGCTTGGCAGGCCCCCAGCTGTCCTTGTCTTTCACCCCTGACTCCAGACCTTCCCTGGGTGCCAGCTCAGATGGCCAGAAGTGGGTTCAGGTGGACTCTTAGTGGTCCTCAGGCTTCCCCCCTCCCTCCGTACTCAAGGGGGGAGGTGCATGGGGAGGAGGGTGGGCAGACATCTGTCTTCTGGTTTCCTCCTTGATTCTGGAGACCAGTTCTTGCCAGGTATAGGGTTTTTCTCCCCTGGACTTCAGTCCTTCCCTGGGGGCCGGTCTAGGTGGACTCTATAGGGGTCAACAGGCTTTCTCCCTATCTCTTCTACACTAATGGGAATGCACTCTGGGAGGAGGGCAGGCCGTTCTAGCACTGGTTTATGTTGGGACAGTCAGTGGAAATTTTTTCTCCTTGTTTTCATATTGATAGTATTGTATGCATATATTCTATATATCCATAATATCCATCTTGTATTATGACCTTGATACTGCCCTACAAAGCTCATTTCTAATATTTTACTGCCTCAGTCCCAAGCCTTACTTCCCCCCATCTTCCCATGTAGGTGCAGCTAATGACATGAAGCTCACCACATAGAGTGATAAGTGCAGTTAGAGAAATAACTACACTGAAAACTATCATAACAATGTGAATGAATGAGGGAAAAAGAAAGCCTGTCTCAAGTACAGGTGTGGGTGGGGTGGGGAGTAAATAGATCTGGGAAATTGGTGGTGGGAATCCTGCACTGGTGAAGGGGGGTGTTCTTTACATGACTATAATCATACAACTACAATTATATTTGTAATCATGGTGTTTAAATAAAGATAATTAAAAAAACATATCTTCATAAAGTCAAGAGGATAGAAATTGTACAAACTACCTTCTCAGATCACGAGGCACTAAAATTAGAAGTTAACTACAAAGGGTCACAGAAGAGAAACTTTAAAACCTAGAAATTAAACAGCATACTGCAGAACAACTAGTAGGTAAAAAATAAAATCTAAGAGGAAATCAAAACATTTCTGGAAACCAAAGACAATGAAGACACAAATTATCAGAATTTATAGGACTAAGAAAAATAGTACTAAGAGGAAAATTCATAGCTTTATAAGCACACATCAGAAGGAAAGAAGAGGTGTACATAAATAGCTTAATGATGCAGCTTTGGAAATTAGAAAATGATCAACAAAATGAGTGAAAAATAGGTAGCTTAGAGCAGAAATCAATGAAACTTGGCTTTGGTGGCTGAGGTCGGGGAGGCTTTGGAGAACAAGGTGGCTTCCAAGGAGGCAGAGGAGGAGGTGGAGATCACAACCCACAAGGGAAGAAGACAAAATTTGAATAGTTGATTATATCCCTCAAGTTTTTTTTCTTCCATTTGAAAGGACTATGAGGTTTTTATTCTGTTACCTGATCAATGGCAGAACCTTTTGAGGACATCCCAAGACAGTATACAGTCATGTGGTCTACTTGGAAATCATATAGATAACATTTCAAGGGAGAATACTGTTGGTTTTGACTGGATATTTGTATCAACTTTTTAAAGAGATGAGTGATAGAGCTAACCCTTATCTGTAAGTTTTGAATTTCTATTGTTTCTTCCTATGTACAAAACCATTTTTCCCTACAAATAGTTGTTTGTTTTGTGTTCGGGGGTGTAAAGGAAAGCAGAATGTTTTATGTTTTTTTGCTTCAGTTACTTTGAGACAAATTAAAAGTCCTGAACTCTGAAAAAAAAGGAAAAAAAAGAAAAAAAGAAAAAAGAAAAGAAAATTAGAAAATGATCAACAAAAGGAGCAAAAAATAGGTAGCTTAGAGCAGAAATCAATGAAACGGAAATAAAAAACAATTTGAAAGATTAATTAAAGCAAAAGTTGGTTCTTTGGAAAAGTTAACCAGATTGATAAACAACTAGCAAAACTCACAAAGAAACACAGAGAGAAACTTGATAAATCGAATTAGAAATGAAAAGGGTGAGATCACTACAGATACTGCAGAGATTCAAAGGTAATCAGAGACTACTTTGAGAAACTCTATGCCACAAAACACGAGAACCTGAAAAAAATGGATGCATTTTTGGATTCCTACAATCTTCCTCGATTAAACCAGGATGATCCAGCATATCTAAATAGACCCATCACTACTGAGGAAATTGAAAGAGTAATCAAAATTCTTCCCAAAAACAAAAACCCAGGCCCAGATGAATTCACTAACAAATTCTTTCAAACCTTTCTAAATAATCTACTGCCAACACTTTTCAGGCTCTTTCACTAAGGTGAAAAATCAAGAACACTCCCAAATATTTTTATGAAGCTAACATCACCCTGATACCAAAACTAGATTGAGATGCTACAAGAAAAGAAAACTACAGACCAATATCCCTGATGGATACAGATGCAAAGATCTTCAGCAAAATTCTGGCAAATAGAATCCATCCAATGCCTCATCAAGAAAGTCATAAGCCATTACCAAGTAGAATTCATTCTAGGAATGCAAGGATGTTTAACATACTTAAATCAATCAACATAATATACCATAACAAAAAAAGAAGAAAATCCATATGATCATATCAATAGATGCATAGAAAACATTCAATAAGGTCCAACACCCATTTTTTTTTGTTTTATTTTGTTTTGGTTTTGGGTCACACCTAGCAGCGCTCAGGGGTTACTCCTGGCTCTATGCTTAGAAATCACCCCTGGCAGGCATAGGGGACAATATGGGATGCCAGGATTCAAATTAGCATCCTTCTGCATGCAAGGCAAACGCCTTACTTCTATGCTATCTCTCTGGCCCCTCAACACCCATCCTTGATAAAAACTCTCATCAAGATGGGAATGGAAAGAACTTTTCTTAATATAGTCAAGGCCATTTACCACAAGCCAATGGCAAATATTATTTTTAATGGTGATAAACTAAAGTCTTTCCTCTAAAGTCTGGTACAAGACAAGTGTGCCCTCTCTCACCACTCCTATTTAACATAGTGCTGGAAGTTCTTGCCATAACAGTTAGGCAAGAAAAAGATATCAAAGGCATTCAGCTAGGAAAGAAAGAAGTCAAGCTCTCACTGTTTGAAGATGACATGATAATATATCTAGAAAACCCTAAAGACTCTACCAAAAGCTTATAAAAAACACAGATTTATTTAGCAAAGTGACAGGCTAAAAAATTAATGCATAAAAATCAATGGCCTTCTTATACATCAATAATGATAGAGAAGACATGGGCATTAAAAATACAACCCCCCCCAAAAAAAATACCAGCCCATTCACATTAGTGTCACACAAACTCAAATATATTGGAGTAAAATAAAGACGTGAAGGATAACTACAAAACGACAAAAAATGAAAGAGGACACAAGGAAATGGAGACACATACCCTGTCATAAATTGGCAGGATTAACATCATTAAAATGGTAATATTCCCCAAAGCACTGTACAGATTTAATGCAATCCCTCTGAGTATACTGATGGCATTCTTTAAAGAAGTGGATAAACACTACTCTTGAAATTCATTTGGAACATTAAGCACCCACGAATAACTAGAGAAACCCTAAGTGAAAGGAGTATGGGAGGCATCACTTTTCCCAATTTTAAATTTTGTTACAAGCTATAGTCATTAAAACAGCATGATATTGGGATAAAAACAGACCCTCAGATCAGTGAAATAGACTTGAGTATTCAGAAATGTTCCCCAGACATAAAATCAATAAATGTAAGATGGCGCAAGGAAAGCCTCTTCAACAAGTGGTCTTGGGGCAACAGGTCAGCCACTTGCAAAAGAGCAAATTCAGACCTCTAATACCATACACAAAGGTCAAATCCAAATGGATTAAGGACCTGGATATCAGACCTGAAACCATAGGTATATTGAAAAACATGTAGATAAAACACTCCATGACATCGAGCTAAAGGCATCTTCAAGGTGAAAACAGCACTTTCCATACAAGTGGAAACAGAAATAAACAGTTGGGACTATATTAAGCTCAGAAGCTTCTGCACCTCAAAGGAAATAGTGCCTAGGATACAAAAGCCACCTTCAGAATGGGAGAAACTATTCAGACAAGGGGCTAATCTCTAAGATATGCAAGTTACTGACAGAACTTAACAAGAAAAAATATCTAACCCCAGCAGAAAATGGGGAGAAGAAATGAACAGACAATTTCTCAAGAAATACAAATGGACAAAAAGTACATGAAAAAATGTTCCACATCACTAGTTATCAGGGACATGAAAATCAAAACAATGCTGAAGTACTATTTCTCCCCCACAGAGACTGCCACATATCACAAAGAACAAAACAATCAGTGCTGATGGGGATGTGGAGAGAAAGGAACTCTCATTCACTGCTGGTGGGAATGCTGTCTAGTCCAGCCCTTATGGAAAATAATATTGATATTCCTCAAAAACAACTTAGAAATTGAGCTTCCATATGATCCAGCTATATCACTCCTAGGGATATACTTTTAGGAACACAAAAATGCAATTCAAAAATCCTTTCCTCACACCTATATTCATCACAGCTCTATTTACAATAGCCAGACTCTGGGAACAACCAAGATGTCTTCAGCAGATGAACAACTAAAAAACTGTGGTACATAAACACAATAGAATATTATGCAGCCATCGTGAGAAATAAAGTCATGAAATTTTAGTATACATGGATGGACATGGAAACTATTATGCTGGGGCCAGAGAGATAGCATGGAGGTAAGGCGTTTGCCTTGCATGTAGAAGGACAGTGGTTAGAATCCTGGCATCCCATGTGGTCTCCCGAGCCTGCCAGGAGCAATTTCTAAGCATAGAGCCAGGAGTAACCCCTGAGAACCGCCAGGTGTGACCCAAAAAAACAAACAAAACAAAACAAAACAAAAAAGAAAAGAAAAAAAAGAAAAGACACTATTATACAATTATTTCTACAGTGCTGGTTTTTGTTTGATAGTATTTTATCAAATATTGGATCAGTTATAAATAGTTTTAATTTTGTTCCTAGGTGTATCTTTTATATCTTTCATAAAATGAAACTCGTTTGTGAAGTGTCTGTGCTTATTTTTATGTATGTGTCTATGCTCCAACTCTGTTTATTCTCAATTTTGGAGCTGTCTGATGTTGAAAGCTATTGATATTTTTACTAAATATTGCCTCATATCCCTTATATCCATCCACCTCCATTTTCCATTAAGTGCCAAAATCCTACCATTACAAATGTTGCCTCTGGGAAACATATTAATTGGGCTGATATATCCAAATCACTCTTTCTAAGGCAGGTACCTCTCCATGGAGGCAGGGGATTCAAACTCACGGTCCACGGGCTTTTTGCAGCCCTCGGTACATTTTGTGGCTCGCAGCCAACCTTCAAATATCGCAGTATTCTTGATTATTCGCTTACTAAATAATCGCAATAAAAATCGCATTAGTAAGAAAAAAATTGCATTAAACATTTGTTTATCCCGAGCAGTTCCATTCGGGCTATGCAAATGTTTAATGCGATTTTTTTTGTTTGTTTTTTGGGGCCACACCCGTTTGATGCTCAGGGGTTACTCCTGGCTAAGCGCTCAGAAATTGCCCCTGGCTTGGGGGGACCATATGGGACGCCGGGGGATCGAACCACGGTCTTTCCTTGGCTAGCGCTTGCAAGGCAGACACCTTACCTCTAGCGCCACCTCGCCGGCCCCAATGCGATTTTTTGAGATTTATTTTTCTTACTAATGCGATTTTTTATTGCGAATATTTGGTAAGTGAAATCCCTTATGCGGCCCTGCCTCCTGAGGCCCCCAGGTAAATTGAGTTTGAGATCCCTGATGTAGGGAGACCTACACTTCCACTATACATTACTTGCTGTACGTCATCATACTCGCAACTTCGCCCTGCTTGAAGATGTCAAATGACATATGAATATTCTTACATTGTATTTTTCTCTTTTCAAATGAGCTGGGATACTTTTTCATGTCCTGATGGTTCCTGGGTATTTTTCCTCCTGTAAATTGTCTGTACAATGTCACAATGAACTATTATTTTAGGAGCCCTACCATGACTTTGTAAAATGCAGGGAATCTTATTGATGACAGAGACTGATGACTTTGATATTACTTTAATAATATTCTGTAATGTCGTTACATAATTGACTTTAATATACATTTTTGCTAATCTGATATTTAGAAGCAATATCAATAACTTTCAAAAACTGCTCCACCACTAGACGAAACACAGCCTTGTCTCTAAACTTGGTACACAGTTCCCTTGAATAGAATCAAGTTGGTATTTTCCTTGCAGTCTGTATTTTTGAGATTTCATGTAGAAATTTTGGTCCCAGCCCCAAATTACAAAAGAGAGAACCTTACATTCTCTTGTTTGAACTTTGGGCTTTAACTGTTTACACAAATGCCTTTAACCCAACTTCAGCTCAGTTTTGGAAATGATGTCAGGGAAGATTCTGTGCATTTTTCTCCTTATAGTGAATCCATTTTTCCAACCATTTCTAGCAAATCCCTTATTTTTGCTATTTATATATTCATTTTATTTTAGACTATTTTGGGGGGATTTGGGGGTCATACCTGGTGACTCAGGGTTGCTACTGGCTCTGGCTTAGAAGTCATTCCTGGCAGGCTTGGGGAACCATATGGGGTGCCCGGATTTGAACTGGGATTCGTCCTTTATTGGCTGCATGCAAAGCAAATGCCTTACTCCAGCCTCATATTTTAAACTATTTTTTAATGGATCTACTTAATGTAATGTATGGTCCTGTGGGAAATGTAGTTATTATTATTGAATTATTTATTCCTCTTATCTTGTCACTCTAGTGTATTTAAGGTCTAGGTGACCCAGCCTCTCCTATTTCTAATTATCCAACCTTTATATATTTATGTGTGGACTTTTATCCTTTCATAGATGGTAAAATGTTACCTTTCCTCAAGAAATTCAAAAAAATATATACCGACAGTGTCTTGAGCCCATGACTGAGTTAGAGGAAAAAAAAAAGTACCATTTTTATGACATTTATGGATTACACTGAAGAACAAAGACAGACCAGAGTCCCTCCTTCCCTTTGAGGCCAGCACAGGCTGAGCTTGGCTGAACTCCCCAGTTCACAATGTCTCCCCTCATGGGATTGTCTTTGGCAGTAGCTTTGATAGGGTCAAGTTCTCCTCAAAAGAAATTCTGGGGCCCTGAGAGATAGCACAGCGGTGTTTGCCTTGCAAGCAGCCGATCCAGGACCAAAGGTGGTTGGTTCGAGTCCCGGTGTCCCATATGGTCCCCCATGCCTGCCAGGAGCTATTTCTGAGTAGACAGCCAGGAGTAACCCCTGAGCACCGCCGGGTGTGACCCCCCCCAAAAAAAAAAAAAAAAGAAATTCTGGATAGTTTCACCACAAAGAATGACCAAGGTGATCTCAAGAATAAGCTTGGCTTTCCCTCAAATTCTAGACAGGGGTCACTGACCACCCGTTTGAGGACAGATGCCACACAGGAAAGCTCACACAAGGGCTAGCTGCAAGGGGAAAGGTCATCTTCCCTAAGGTATCCCTTCCCCCCCAACTTTCTGTTTCCCTAATCTCTTTTTTTGAGATGTTAATCTCACCTGAATAATCAGATTTGCCCACACCTGGGATGGGGTGGGCTATTTAAAATAAAGGATAAAAGGGTCTGACTGGGTGTGGGGGTGGTGGAGAGAGGAGCAGCAAAAGGCAGAGAGGAGAAACAACCAAACAAGCTGCTCAAAAAAGAAAGCAGATAGCAAAAAGCTTAGTGGAGAAGCAGCAGAGAGCAAAGAAGGAGTGGGGACAGCAGAAAGCTTAGCAGAGAAACACATGTAAGGAAATGCACATGGGGAACAGAGCTATGGAATAAAAGCAAGCTGACTCCAGTGAACCTTTAACTGACTGCTTGTGAATTATTTCTCCACCATTATCCTGCATCATCAGACCCATCTGCCTGAGGATTTAGAAACACGGTGGGGATGCCTCTTCCAACATGTGGATTTTTAATATTTAAATCTACAATCATTCCCACATCCCTCCCCACCCCACCCACCTCACCCATGGGCGCTGCCCCAGAGCACAGCAGAGACCAGAGCAGAAAAGGCAGCAGCTCATTCACAGCCCAGGCCATTAACTCCAGACAACAAACAGATATCAGGCCCAATGGCATCCATTTACCAGAAGCTTCCACACTGAAAATAAATTCCCATACACAACTCTCATGAAAGAGCACTGTTTCTAGAGTCACAGCAGCCAAGGTCCAAGAGAAGACGCAACAGCCTTCTGACAGACATTGGGCCTTCCAGGGTTGGTTCAGAGCTGAAAGGTGCCTAGTCTCGGGTGACAGACGGGCACTGCATTGGGCTGGCAGGACCCCAAAGTGTTTTTAGAAGCTGGGCTCACCACAGGGACAAACATCACCCATCTGTGGGCTCGGGTTCTGAGGTAACTGCTCTGAGGAGATGCTGAAGGGTTTGTAAGGAAAGTGGCAGGACTGAAAGGGCAAGGGCCTGAAGTGTAAGTGATTGTCACCATAGGGAACAGAGACCTGGACAGGAAGTCACCCTATTCGTCTTTGGGAGTCACAAAGTACCACCACCTCAGAGACATCTGTGCCCCATATCTCCTCCCAGGCTCAAGCATTGCAGAGTGAACACAGATAAGCAGGTTTCAGTGCTCTCAGAGGCACAAGGTAGAAGCTCCTGAGACATCCTCAGGGTCTATGAATTCACGTCCCTCAACAAATGAATAAAATTCAGACCTCCTGAACAGACTGAGATATTTATTATAAAAGCAAAACTAAATTAGAAGATGCTCTGTGAAGAGTGGAAAGAGAAACCCACCTGGGTGCTATATTTCCATTTAGATGATGGAACCCCCAAATGCAGGGACTACAGAGTCAAACTTGAAGCGCCAATTCTTGTAGCAAACATGAGATGCCCGTTCCAGCCAGGTTGGAAGTGGCACTGGAAGTGGGGGTGGTTTTGAACCAACCCATAATCACTGTTCTACCCTTGTGTACTGAGACTCATGTCAGACCCAGTGAGAACTGGAGACTCTGCTGAGGCACCTCCAGGTCGCCATATCAACTGCTGAAGATTACACTGTGGCTCATAGATTCACCTTTCTGTGGTTCAGAACCACCTAACAATGATTCAGAGATTTCAGTGTTGGCAGCTTCACACAACCACAATTGTTTCTGCTGGCAATGGAACAAAAGCTGTTTCATGCACCAAATATTTAACCTTTTGAATGGCAATGTCAACAAAAAGAGTTGCAGTTGCACCATGTTCTCTACATTGAAAAAGAAAATTAGATAAATTGATGCTAAGTAGAAGATAAACACCCATCTTGGCCTTTTTTATAAGGGGTCACTTTTTCCTCTATCAAATTTGAAAGAAATGAAAATGCTAACAAGCATATAAAATATTCATTATTCTGAGTACATGCCTTATCTGCAGAAGGTCTCTAATCTGATCCCCAGTATTGTCTGACCACCCCCTTACACCACCAAAGTGACCCTGGTGTCCTCCAGAACTTCCATCCCCAAGATCTAAAATGTCCATCACACCCAGAATGTCATTAGGAGTGGCCCAGGTCATGACCACTGCTGGGCAGACCACTGAAAAAAAAAAAAGCCACACTGCACACTTAAAAAAAATCAATTATTGGATCTATAACTATAGAAACCCAACAGCAACAAACTGTGATGGTGAAGAACTGTTACTGGGACCACAGAAAATGTCTTAGGGGTTGGACAACCTAGTAGGCCTGGAGCCTGGAGTTGGTCCTAAACCAAAATACTTCAGGGGTGAGATCTCCCTATTCTTAGTCAAAAGTTTCTCCTTACAGTTTCTCTCGTATTTTGCTGTGCCAATGCAAACAACAACTGCCACACACACACACCTTTCTTTTTTTAGTGTCTTCTATCTTAAAAAAAAAAGAGCGTACTAAAGCTTCTGCTATTGTATTAAGAACTTTATTCATGATACAATAATTTTCATGCAAGTAACTGCTAATGAACTCTTCTTTTCTTTTTCCAATTCTCTTAATTTTTTCTCCTTTATTTTTAGTTTCTATTTTCTTTATATTTTTGATAACTTTGCTTTCTGTCATCCTGAAACAAATGTATTATGATCAGTTATATTAACTATGATACATTTTCTTTTTAGTTTTTTAGTTTTTAGTTTTAGTTTTTTTTAGTTTTGGGGTCACACCCAGTGATGCTTACGGGTTAATCCTGGTGGTCAGTCCTAGGTCAGTCGCTAGCAAGGCAAATGACCTATCACTGAGCCACCGCTCCAGCCCCCAAATAAATTTATTTAAAAAATCAATTAATGGGGGCCCGGAGAGATAGCGCAGCGGTGTTTGCCTTGCAAACAGCCGATGCAGGACCTAAGGTTGTTGGTTCGAATCCCGGTGTCCCATATGGTCCCCCATGCCTGCCAGGAGTTATTTCTGAGCAGACAGCTAGGAGTGACCCCTGAGCAACGCAGGGTGTGGCCCAAAAACCAAAAAAAAAAAAACAAAAAAAAAAAACAATTAATGGGGCTGGAGAGGTAAGGAGTTTGCCTTGCATGCAGAAGGATGGTGGTCGAATCCCGGCATCCCATATGGTGCCCTGTGCCTGCCAAGAGCGATTTCTGAGCATAGAGCCAGGACTAACCTCTGAGCACTGCCACGTGTGACAAAAACACCAAAAAAAAAAAATCAATTGTTATAGCAAAGAAAGTAGTGACTATTCCTCCCAAAATGTCAGATTGCCAATTCACTACTGACCATCTATTCAGGTCAACTCAAGGGCAGATGCCAAAACCGAAAACGGAACAAGTGCGAGAGCAGCTGAGCTTTTACGGCCACACACAAGGCACATGCTCACTGCGGTGGGCCCAGACAGGAGAATGAAATTGTCATGGCCATTCCTGCTGTCTTCCACAGGAGGACTGCGAGATTCTTCTCCCCATTCCCTTCAACCCACCGACTCTGCGGGGGAAGTTAAGAATGAATATTCTGGACTAAACCTCGCAGACTCACCAACCACTTTTATGGCCTGTTGAGACATCTGGGAAGGAATCGGAGTTTGGACATCAGTGTTATGGTTCTCTCTGCACTGCAAGGCTAGCTGACAGATCATATCAATGCCCTTTCTCTTTCAGGACTCGAGGCCTAACATCTTAAAACAGTCTCTGATTTTCCACAAATAAATGTAGCTAGAATCTCCAGTTGGAAAAATAAACCACTTCCCTCCAGTTTGGTCAGGAGGTACAATAGACCCTGGACACCCTCCAAGTTCCAGGCTGAATTCTAGCATGATTGCAGGGAGGGTCAGTGCAGGGAAAGGTCCACCCTGTTCTGTGCATGGATGGGCCCTGGGGCCTTGCATGTGACCAATGAAACGAATCTGCCCTTCTGTGGATTCCCTTCCTTCTGTCCTCCTCATCAGCAGCACGACCACCCAGCCTTGTTCTGGCCCATCCAGCTGGAAACTGTCCTGAGGCCTGTGTGAACCCGTACACAGCCCTTTCCCATCACCTATCCTCCTAAGATCCCACAAGCCCCAGGAAACCCTAAAGACAGGTTTTTCTGACCCCACTGACAGAGCAGAATTCCCTGCAGACTGTTTGGAAGATGTAGAGGCAGAAGGAAGGAAGCCAGACACAGTTCCACAGCCTCAAGAAAGCTTCCTGAAATAGGAGCTGTGAGAGATCAAGTCCTCTTGCTGTGCCTGGGAGCAGAAGGGGGTCAGAGCAGCAATAATTCCCCATGGATGAGCGGGGCAGATGTGCAGGGCCAGTGCGTGTTCATGGCGGGCAGAGGGCGCCCGAACACAAGTCTGGGGAGCAACCGAAGCAGTAGCCAAAGCTGAAACTTTGCTGTGCTGCGTCGTCCTCGTGTGGTGCTTTGGATAATTGCAGCTGCAGGACGCCTCCGGGCTGCCTCCTCGACCCCATTGGTTAAGTAAGATTCTGTCTATGCCCCATGGGTGTGGGAATAAATTTGGAGATGTATAGATCCTGTTTCTCTCCAGCTAAAGTGTGTGCAGGACAAGGACACCTTTAGAAGCTGGCCTACAGAATGGGGGACTTCTGTGGCAGGGAGGAATCCAAATTGTTGAATGCATGAAAGCCTGTCAAGTCTTACTCACAGGACAGAAAAACATGAGGCCAAGAGATTTCTTTTCAACTCATAATAAACACACAAAAACTAAAAGAGATCTCTGGTAAAGAAGTGACAGGAGCAGATCTACAGGTCACAGCACAAGAAGGGACTTGGACCCTATGAGGAGAAAACTGTCACACTTGAAGGATAAAAACCAGGAAAGAAGCCAGTGTTCCAGTCAGTAGAAGGTCTGAGGGGTTGTTGAAGCAGCTGGTTGGACTGCGCTATTGGGATGGGTCCCTGAGGTGATTTCACACAGAGGATACTTCCTCAGGGTCAGACCTTGGCATGTCTTTATCATCTGCAAGACTGCAGACAGTCACTGTTCTCACTCGTATCCACTGGGAGACTGTGGTCTTCATAAGGAGCCATGTCCTCCCAGGACCTTTTCTAGTCACCTCACCAAGGCTTCGATTCCAAATACCACACAAGGGGCAGGATGACAATAGATGAATTCTGAGGAATGCAGAGCAAGTGGGAATGTGTTCCAGGTGCTTTATTAGTGAGGGTGCTTGAAAGCCAGTCAATAGGCTTTGAAGCACCCATTGAGGAGGAGAATCTGGGCTGAGGCAACAGATCAGCAAGAGAGCAGTGCACGCACCTGTGACGTTCTGGGTTTCAGTATCTGGGTCTCAGCAACAGAAAAAAGGCCAAGGCCCTGCCTCATTCTGCCTCAGCCCCTGGACACCATGAAATTTATACAAAAAAATAAGATGCCAAAATGTTTTCGAGGTCAGGTTGGATCTGAAGCAATTAGGTCCTCACACGTCACTGACATGAGTGAGAAATGGTGCACAGCCTCAGGGATCTGCCAGAAAATCTGTTCTGTGGGATGGATACTAGAGAAGTAAAACAGGTGGTCATGCAGAACACCAGTGTAAGTACTCACACAGCATTGTAGCATTGTTCCTGCACATGATCCCCTCAGCGTTGCTCTTTTAGTGATCCCTGCATCATTGTCTGCTGATGTATTAAATAATTAATAATGGATTTGGATGGAGATGGATGGAGGTGGATGGAGAAGGATGGAGGCCTTTGTCCTTAGGCCCCGGACACGTGGCTTCATCCTCCATGAACCGGCGGGTCTGGGGTTCAGGAAAGCGACGGGTATTGAACTCACTCACAGGCAGGCATCAGGAAGCATCAGCTTTATTCATGCCCTATCCACCACATGTGTGTGGCCTACTCATAACCTTTCAAGCACTAGTTATTCTTGGCCCTGCATCTTAACTCCTTTCAGCCATCTTCCTTTGACCTCCATGCTGGTCAAAGACCAAAAGAGGCAAAGACCCAAAAGCTAGAGAGCCCAGCAGGGCAGAAGCCCCTAATCCCCTGGCTCAAAGGCTTATCTACCTTTTCCAAGACCCCTCCCAGGAATGGGCGGGGTCTTGCAGGTAAGGTCACACATAATATCTGGTTCCCAAGACCCCTCCCAGAAATGGGTGGGTCTTAGGTAGCTACACCTAAATCCAGGGTGGAGTTACAGTCTGCTACATGCATAAATGTCTCCATTTTAGAGGAACTCAGCACACCAGAAGTATCCCTAGATTTCCCTGGTGGGGAGAGCTGAAATAGCCCCCATCCGCTTCCTCAAAAGGCCTGCTGTGGACGCCTTCTCCCCTGTGTGGATAGTTGAGGGATTCCTGAAGAGATCAATCCATGCTTGGTATTACATTTTCTGTCATTATTTGGCTATCTCTCCTTTGTAAAATCTCAGGCAAAATTATGGCCTCTATCGAATAATTTGGCTCAGAAAATTCAGCACCAAAGATTACTAAGAGAACCCCTTTTCTGGATAATATTTAGCACCTACAAGCAAAGACAATTTTTTTTCTCTTTTTTAAATAGGTCCTTCTGGCAATCAAGGGTGTAGCCAGAATATAGATCCTGGGCTATTGACTCTTCTCAGAAAAATGGGAGCCACACCATAGGGGATTTGGTTTCTTCCTTTACTTGACCTCTAAAACAATAGAGCCCAGCTCAGTGAAACCATGTTCCTAGATTTTTTTTCTACTTCCTAATAATCTCTTATTTTGTAATTGAAATTAGCTTGCAAAGAGCTGCCTTCAGTTGTGATCTCTTTTTAACTCAGAATTCTTACAGCTCACATCCATAGCTTAAGTATTGTTTACTGTTAAGCTTTGCTTTGTGATTGTAAACATTCATCTCTATACCTATGACGGGCTTTTCCCCTTATAAAATCCCCTGCTTAAAAATTAAACTTGTCAGGGGCCAAAGAGATAGCATGGAGGTAAGGTGTTTGCCTTTCATGCACAAGGTCATTGGTTTGAATCCTGGCATCCCATATGATCTCCCAAGCCTACCAGGAACGATTTCTGAGTGTGGAGCCAGGAGAAACCCCTTAGTGCTGCTGGGTGTGACCCCCCAAAAATAAACTTGTCGCACTCCTGCCAGAAGATGGTTGACCCCATATACTTTTGTGTGGTTTCATTATTTCATATTTTATGTTTGTCCTCTCATGTTACCCATTTTCCTCTCATGAAGGATTTTTCCCCACTAGAGAATCTAAGAACCAAGACACCTACAGCAATTATCCCTATGAGTGTTTCTTGCAGCATTGTCTCTATCAATAATCCCTGTAGCATTATTTCTGCAGCGATTCCTTCAGCATTGTTCATATGAGTGATCCCTGAAGTAGTATCTCTACAGTGATCCCTGCAGCGTTGTCCCTACGAGTGTGAAGTGATTGTGTGTTGATTTGTCTGATGTGTTAGTGTGGTTGAAGCGATCAGGTTCTGGTCCTGTACGAGGTACATTGTGTACTATTTCATGTCTGTGATATATTATGTGCTAGTCCTGTCTGAAGTGACTGTTCTTGGTCATGTCTGAGGTGATTTTGTGATGTCTGAGGTGATTGTGTCCTGGTTCTGTCTGAGGTAGTCTTTTTGGTCAAGTCTGAAGCAAGTTGTTTGCTGATCCTCACTGGTACATTGTGTATTGGTACTGTCCGAGGTAATTGTGCGCTGGTCATATATGAAGTATGTTGTGTACAGGTCTTATCTGAGGTGATTGTGTGATGATCATGTTTGAGTGAACCAAACACAGCTTAGGTGCTTGACTTCATGCAGGGCTGAGTTGGCAGGGCCTATGAGACTCCAGCTTATGCCTAGGTGACTTGCATGAGGCTCAAGTGGGCAATGGAGGCCTTTCCAGACAACTCCTGGGTACCTGGCCCCCTTATCTGCTTGTGGGTGTAGACTCACCCTCAGTGTCTTTCTTTCTGGTCAACCTCCTCTTCCTGGGTATGGTGTGAGAAACTGTGGTTTGGGGAAGTGGGGCTTCTTCCAGTCATTGCCCCTGCCACCTGCCTCTGGTTCTCTCTCCCAGTATCCTCCCACGTCTAACAAGACACCCCCCTTCTGGCATTCTCCCCCTCCTGTGCTCATCAGTACTGAGCTTATCCCCAGAGTGAATCCTGCTGGCCACTCCTCTCTTCCAATGGGGCATGACTGCCCCAGCTCCCCCTCAACAGCCGGCTGTGAGGCTCAGGCACCCCATTCTGCCCCAAGACTTCCTTAGGCTATGTTCTACTATTTATAGGAGTGTGGCCAGGCCTGGTCTCTGGGTATGGGGCTGCTGTGAAAAGCCCCTGACATCTCCCCTCTCTGTTCCCAGCATCTTGGGGCCTAACTCCTCTCCCTGCATCCCACACAGAGATGGGAACGTCTGGGCCCTCTTCTTTCTCTCACTTTGGGGTGCTCCAGGATCCTCAGCCTCTCTCTGCAGTTCTCAGTCAGGCCAGGGCAGGGGGCAACACTTCAAATGCAAAATAAGGGATTATTAGGAAGTAGAAAAAAAATCTAGAAACACGGTCTTCACTGAGCTGGCTCTATTGTTTTAGAGGTCAAGTAAAGGAAGGAGCCAAATCCCCTAAAGTGTGGCTCCCATTTTCTGAGAAAAGTCAATAGCCCAGGATCTGTTATCTAGCTATGCCCTTGATTACCAGAAACTGAAGCTACAAGGACCTATTTGAAAAAGAGAAAAAATATTGTCTTTGCTTTTAGGTGCTAAATATTATCCAGAAGGGGGGATAGCCAAATAATGACAAAAAAATGTAATACCAAGCATGTATTTATCTTTGGGAATCCCTCAACTATCCACACAGGGGAGAAGGCGTCCACAGCAGGCCTTTTAAGGAACCCTGTGGGGTTTTTTTTAGCTCTGCACACTAGGGAAATCTAGGGATACATCTGGTGTGCCTCCTGAGTTTCCCTTAAGTTTATTCATGACATGGCAGTGGTCCCTTCTCTGTCCTGTGCTCCCCTGCTAGTTATGACAAGCTTCCTACCAAGGTCCTCTTGATCTTCATCTCTATTGTCTTTGGATGTTAATACCATATTATCTTTATTCTTTTTTGGGGAAGTCACCCTGGCCGTGCTCAGGGGTTACTCCTGGCTCTACGCTCAGAAATCGCTCTTGGCAGACACAGGGGACCATATGGGATGCCAGGATTCAAACCATTGACCTTCTGCATGCAAGGCAAATGTTTTACCTCCATGCTATCTCTCTGGCCCCACTATCTTTATTCTTCATATCACAGAAATGAGTGTGATTATGCTATGACTACCCCTCCCCTCTGATTCATTTCACTCAGCATAATATGCTCCATATCCATCCATGTATAAGCAAATTTTATGACTACATTTTCCCTAACAGCTGCATAGTCTTCCATTGTGTAGATATACCATAGTTCTTTTATCTACATATATGTTCTTGGACACTGGGGTTTCTAGATTCTGACTATTGTGAATAGTGCTTCAATGAACATAGGAGTGTAGAGGGATTTTCTACATTATATTTTTGGGCCCCTAGGGTATATTTGTAAGAGTGGTACTGCTAGGTCATATGGAAGTTCATCTTTAATTTTTTGAGAACTATCCATATTGTTTTTCAAAAAAGGCTGGACCAGTCAACATTCCTAGTGGTGCATAAGAGTCCCTTTCTCCCCACATCCTCACCAATTCCGGTTGCCCTTGTTCTTTGTGATGTGTGCCAGTCTCTGTAGTGTGAGGTGATATCACATTATTGTTTTGATTTGCATCTTCTTGATAATTAATGATGAATTTTATGTGCCTTTTGGCCATCTGTATCTTTGAGGAAGTTTCCGTTCATCTCTTCTGCCCAGTTTTGGGTGGGGTTAAATATTTTTACTTGTTTAGCTCTGCCAGTGCTTCTAGCTTATATATTAACCCTTTACCATATGGGTATTGGGTGAATCATTTAACCCATTCTGTAGGTAGTCTTTGTATGCTGGTCACTATTTTCTTTGAAGTACAGAAGCTTCTTATATTAATGTAGCCCCATCATAATAGGTATTTTCATAGCAGCTAAGCTATGAAAGGAATCTGATAGATAGTAAGATGTAGTATCTACACTGTGATATATTATTCAGTTATAATATAATAATTTTGTCTATATAAAGCAAAATGGAAGAAACTTGAAGTAAAATAAGTCAGAAAAAGACAAATGTTAGATGGTTTAAACTATTTTATATAGAAGAAAATAAAGCAAATGAATGGTAAAAATGCATCAATCAATAAGAATCAATGAACATCAACAGCAGAACTGAAGTTACTGAAGGAGAATAGGTTAGGAGATGGATAAAAGGTAGAAAGATCTGAAAGAGGATGATGGGTTCACCTAAATCAGTTAAAAATGGAGGATTGTGTTAAGCTTGGAAAAGTATTTTTTAAAAAAGAGGCGTGGTGTCAGGTTTAATGCATTAGTCTTTTTCAGTACTCTTTAAGCAAACAATTTAATACGATAAAAATTGCATATTTGAGGTAAAGCAGATCATCTTCAGATAAAGTTGCTTTTTCTCATTACTTTATTGTTGCTCCAATGAAACATTTAAACAGTAAATGAAAAAAGCCTCAAAAGAAGATTTAAGTCAGAAAAAAAGGGCATGATAATACTGGAAAATCTGCATTTGAGCAATTTGATCATCTTCACAGTGCAAGGCCATTCACTGTGAAGGTGAAATTGGGTCCAAGTTTAATAAAAGGAACAATTCAGCCCTTTACTCTCTCCTTTCTCCTTGCTGTTCAGTATAAGAAGATAATTGTCATGGCAAGTTTAAGCGGTGTCTCTAACAAATTTCTTGGAAAGAGGGAGAGTGAATATTAAAGGGTTTGAATTTCAAGGTAGGTGTCATTGGAATGTTTAAGGCGGACACACCTGTAATCTCTGGGGCAGGCAGCATCTTCATAACTTACTTTCTCAAGCCTAGATTTGGCTAAAATGATTGGGATGAAGACAGAGAAGAAGAAATAGTATTATTTAGAAAATAACATTTAAAAGATTCATGTTATTTCAATTAATTTAGGTGGTTAATAGTGTTGCTTGTTAGGCTTAAATTTTAGTGAGTGAAGCTCAGAGCCAGCCTGTCAGATTAACGAGAAAGTTCCAGAGCCAACTGGGACCGTAGCCAAAATGTAATAGAATGTTTTTGTGTGGTTCCCTTTTCAAAGATCTATCTACAAACAGAACTTTAGAAAAACTTTTTTTCCTTTGTCTTCTTAAATATCTCTTTGGAAGCATCTGAAATGCCTAATTCATTTATTTTCCACCTTCCTGCTCATGGTAACTACCAGGGCATCTCTAAAACTTACCACACATAAAGCCGGAGCTGTGGCACAAGTGGTAGGGTGTCTGCCTTGCACATGCCTAACCTAGGACAGACCGAAGTTCAATCCCCTGGTGTCCCATATGGTCCCCGAAGCCAGGAGCAATTTCTGAGCGCATAGCCAGGAGTAGCCCCTGAGTGTCACCAGGTGTGGCCCAAAAACAAACAAACAAATTTACTGTACATGATTACCAATAGGCTATGCCATTTATGACTATGGACTAAACTCATTCATGAGAGTATTTTTTAAAAGGAATAATTTTATACAGGATGCTATCAATTATATATGTTAATTAGAATAAGTGCATAAGTAAGTAAAATGGTTTAAATGGAGGTTGTTGAAAATACACTAAGTCTCAGAGTAAAGTGAGGAGAAGGAAAGAAATTGAGTGGAAGAAGAGAAAGACAAATATGAAAGGGTGGGGACAGGGGTCAAGGGGTCTCAGGTGCATTGATAGTATTAAGAAAGGACAGAACTAAATATTCAAGCCAGAGTCAGCAACAATGAAATCATGAGACTCAAACCTTAACTAGAAGTTAAAGAATGGTTCTGTTATGGTGGCAACTGGAGCAGGGGGTGGTGGCATAGGATTCACTACGGGAACATTGGTAGAGGAAAGTTGAAACTGGTGGGATTGGTCCTGAAACATTATATGTCCAAAACCCAACTATAAATACGTTTGTGAATCACAATGGTTTAAATAAAAAAATTAAAAAGGAAAGATTTTATACTAAGACTAAATTAACTTACATCAGATATAATACAGAGAGATTCCTTATGTTCTTCACCCAGTCTCTCCCAAGGCAATATCTTGCAAAATTGAAAGACAGTATCATAATAGGATATTGATATTGATGAGTCAGGAAACAGAGCATTTATGTTACTGGTAAGATTTGTCCCTCATGGTAATTTTTCATAAGCATAATATACATTCCCCAACTCATTCCAGCTCCCTTGTTAGCCTGTGGCAACCACTCATCTGTTCTTCATTACTGAAAATTACTGAATTTTTTTATTGCAAGAGCATTATATAAATGTTAAAAAATTTAGTATGAACAGACATTGTGTATTATTTCAAATAAATTGTCCTGAATTGGATTTTATGGTGAGTACAAGTTTAGTTTCTTTTAAAAATGTTTAACTATTTTCTAGAGCTACATTCTATTTTGATCCTATTAGCAATATATAAATAAACCAGTTTTTTTTGTATCTGTAGTAATTAGTCTGGGTTTGGTATTGTCACTATTTCATATTTTAGTCCTTTTGTATAGATTTGCAAATACAGTTTTTAATTTGCATTTCCCTAATCAGTAGTGATGTTAAACAATCTTACGTGAATTTATTTGATCTGATTTGATCAAATGTGTACTTTCCACCAATTTTCTACTTTGATTATTTCTTATTGAATATTTAGAATTTTTTATTTATAAGCATTAGATTTATGTTACATGTAGTTAATTTTCAAATCTCTTCTTTATATCTTTAACTTCATACTTCCAATAGAGTCAAAAAGACAAAGTTTTATATTTTTAATGCTGTTCATTTTATCAGTTTTTCTTTTAGAGATGGGACTTGACCTCATTCAAGGACTATCCAAAAATATGAACTGAACAGCTTTCATATTAAATATAAGAGTCCTTTACTACCCACAGCTTTCCTGTTAAAAATTTGCAATCAGGACCATAGAAATAGCTCAAAATGCTGAAGTGTGGTATTTTTTCTTACCATAAAATTCACTTTTTTCCCCCAAAAGTACTGAGTGCAGGGGAGGAGAGCATCTAAAAACTATGTGCATCTTATGGTCAGGTGTGTCTTATATGTGTGTCTTATAATATGGTATATTCTTCATAAAATGGAGCACCAATTTCAATTTCTGGCACAGCATGCCTCCCCCCCTTAGCGCTGCTAATAGTAACTTCTTATTCTGATTAAGTTTCTTTGTATTGGAGATGATCTTGTTTGTTTAGCTGTTTATTTTTAACTCAGCTCAGGGGAACATGAGTATATTCTCACTTTGGTATTATGGGGTTACCCCTGGATATGTTCAGAGGACCATGCAATATGGGGGAGCAAACCAGGGTCTCCTGCAAGCAAAGAATGTACTCTGCTTTTCAAGTTATTTCTCTGACACTACATTCTTATTATTTCAAACTTAACTAAAGCATCTGTTATTCTAATAGACTAAACCCAGTATCAATAATCTCTGATTTCCCCTCCCCAGATTGAGTTGGATATTTTCCTATACTCTCATATTGCTCTATACCTCTCTCTAATATGTAATACTAGAGGATAAAACATCACTCATTTATGATTCTATTTCCCACACTAAAGAGCATCATTAAAATTTTAATTGGCTTTTAAAATCTTTAATTGACTTTCAGCAAATCTTAAGTTTTATACATTTTCACATATATCATACATACAAATCTTTAGTGTTGAGATTTTTTTCTGGTTCTTGGTATGCAATATAATTTTGTATGATGTGCTGGCATTTGTGATATATCATAAGACTTCATGTTTTGCTTAAGTTACATGTAATGTAAGAATTTTTGCTTTAGTAGAAAATCAACCTATTTGCTTTTTTCTTTTTTTGGCCACACCCATCAATGCTCAGCCATTGCTCCTGGCTCTGTGCTCAGAAATCGCTCCTGGCAGACTCAGAGGACCATATGGGAGGCCGGGATTCGAACCACCATTCTTCTGCATGCAAGGCAAGCGCCTTACTTCTATGCTATCTCTCCGGCCCCAACCTATTTGCTTTTAGGCTATAAGTTCTAACCAACCTGATTTGGGCTGTGGGTTTATTTTCAGGTTATATTTTAATCCTTATTTATTTATTTATTTATTTATTTATTTATTTATTTAAGCACCATGATTGCAAAATCTTTCTAGTTGGGTTTTAGTCATCTAATTTATAATACCATTCACCAGTCTAACTTTCCAGTCACCAATGTTCTCCATTTTCCTCCTCCCCCACCCTCTGCCTATCTTTGGAACATGCATTCTCTCTCTCTCTCTCTCCCTATCATTGTCATGGTATTTGTTGATGCAGTTATTTCTCTAATTGTGTTCACCACTCTTTCTGGTAAGCTTCATATCATGGACTGGTTTTTCTGGCCCTTATTTCTACTTTCTCTGGGAGTTATTACCATATTTTCTTTTATTTTTCTTAAATCTCACAGATGACTGAGACTATTCTGTGTTTGTCTCTTCCTCTGACTCATTTCACTCAGTATCATAGTCTCCATGTTCATCCAGGTCTAGGCAAATTTCATGACTTCATTTTTTTTAATACCTGTGAAATATTCCATTGTGTATATGTGCCACAGTTTTCGTTAGCCACTCATCTCTTGTCGGGTATCTGGGTTGTTTCTAGATTCTGGCTATTGTAAATAACTCTGCAATGAACATAGAAGTGCAGAGGACATTTTTGTATTGTGTTTTCGTGTTCGCACAATATATCCCTAGTAGCGGTATTGCTAGATCAAATGAGAACTCAATTTCCAGTTTTTTAAGGAATATCATATTGTTTTCCAGAAAGGTTGGATTAGACGGCATTTCAATCAGCATTCTCTCCAAATCTCCATCAGCACTGATTGCTCTTGTTCTTTGTGATGTGTGTCAGTCTCTGTGGCAAGAGATGATATCTCATTGTTGCTTTGATTTGCATCTTCCTGACTATTACTGATGTGGTTTTTGTCCATCTGCATTTCTTCTTTGAGAAAATGTCTGTTTCTTCTCCTCAATTTTAATGGGGTTAGATGATTTTTTTCCCTTAAGTTCTGTTAGTACCTTGCATATCTTGGATATTAGCCCCTTATCATATGGTTTTGGGTGAATAGTTTCTCCCATTCCATAGGTGGCCTTTGTATCCTAGTCACTGTTTCCTTTGAGGTGCAGAAGCTTTTTAATTTAATGCAGTCCCATTTGTTTATCTCTGTTTACACTTATTTAGAGAGTGTTTCCTCCTTGAAGATGCCTTTAGTCTTAATGTCATGGAGTGTTTTACCTATGTGTTGTTCTATATGGTTTCAAGTCTGATATCAAGGATATTTAATATTTACTCCATTTAAATATCAATGGATATTTAATCCATTTGGATTTGACCTTTGTGCGTGGTGTTAGATGAAGATATGAGTTTGCTTTTTTGCAAGTGGCTGACCAGATGTCCCAACATCACTTGTTAAAGAGGCTTTCCTTGCTTTATTATGTGTTTCTTGCCCCTATATTAAAGATTAACTGTATGTCTGGGGAACTTTCTCTGGATAACCAATCTATTCCATTGATTTAAGGGTCTGTCTTTATTCTAATTCCATCTTTTTTTTAATAATTTTTATTGTGACCAATGTGAATTACAAATCTTTCACAGTAATATTTAAGGTACATAGCGACATTGAATCAGTGGTATTCCCACCACCAGTGTTGTCCTTTCTCCAATTCTGTTCCCAGCATCCTGACCTCCTTTCCTCCCACCCCCACCCCAGGACTGCTAGTGTAACTGGTCCCCCTCTGTGTATAGCTTGTTGAAGATTAAATCCATGCTTTTTTAATGACTATTACTTTGTAGTACAATTTTTTTGTTGTTTTTGAGCCACACCTGGTGATACTCAGGGGTTACTCCTGGCGATGTGCTCAGAAATCGCTCCTGGCTTGGGGGACCATATGGGATGCCGGGGATCCATCTTAGGTCAGCTGCTCAAGGCAAATGCCCTACAGCTGCTCCACTGCTCCAGCCCCTTTGTAGTCCAATTTGAAGTTGGGGAAAGTGATGCCTTCCATCTTCTTTTTCCAAAGGGCTGCTTTAGCTAGTCATGGGTGTTTATTGTTCCAAATGAATTTCAGTAGTGTTGATCCACTTCTTTGAAGAATGTTGTAGGTATCCTTAGAGGAATTGCAGTAAATCTGTACAATGCTTTGGGGAGTATTGCCTCCCATTCCATCCTCCCAATCCATCAGCTGTCTCTATTTCCTTGTGTCCTCTTTTATTTCTTGAAGCAGTGTTTTGTAGTTCTTTGTATAGGTTCTTCACCATTTTAGTTAGGTGGACTCCAAAGTGTTTGAGTGTCTGTGGTATTATTGTGAATGGGATTTTTTTTTTTTTGGTGTCTTTCTTTTCTATCATTTTTTGTGTACATTTTCAGTTGTTTTTAAAGCCTTTGCGAAGTCATTTGAATTCTATCAAGTGGATGCCACCTAGTGGCCAGCCTAATATCTGGGCAGTGATCACTTCCAAATTTCATTTCTCCCAAGTTCATTTCTCCAAGTCTTTAGATCCTTGAATACCAAGATATTTTCAGGCACAACTTAGTGATCAACTAAGTTCTCAAACAACTTGAATAATGTTTCTAAGTGCTCCTTTCTGAGCTCTGTGATTCTCAGAAGTTCCCCCTTTTGGTTAGTTTGTTAGTTAGTTGTTACTTGGTTTGGTGGTGTCTATTTCAGGTGCCTTCATAGGTTCAATTACTTGAGAGTTTAAGAAGCAAAGGAGGGAAATGGAAGATTTCTTCTTATTCTCTCTGATAAAATTCCCTTTTCCACCCTTTCTTTCAGAATTAAAGAACTTTTCCCACAACTCTTTCTATCCTTGTCAGGCTCACTTCTCAATTTTGGGTTGTTTGGAGTCTAGGCCAGAAGATAGCAAAAGAAACAATTAGGAAACATACCACCAGTTTAATGAATGCTTTCTTTATTCTATCCAAGTTTTGTACCTGTATTCAGTGGGAGAGCCAAGATTATATACTCTTAATACCAATCCAACTTACTTGAAACTGGATTCTCTTTTATTTATCCTGTGCATAGAATAAAGCCTGGAATACATAAGGGACCTCATATTTGCTTGTTGATCAAGTGAATTGAACAAATCCATGTGACATGTTTTATTTACAGATAATCCAGAAATACTCATATTTTCAATAACAAACTTCTGATAACCATGCCTTCTTTCTCTAATATCTTTCAGGAACAGCAGAGGCTGCTATAAGAGAGAACCTAACATCAATTAATGAAAAATAATTTTTCTTATTGGATCATTAAATCAGGTAAGTAATTTGAAAAATGAAAAAGTTGCTGTCTCTGGAAAGGATATTCAGATTGCATGAATGAACTTTCTTCGTCTGTTCTTTCTTTTCCCATTTTAGAAGCAAAATAAAATAAAACAAATGTTTAAAAAAATTTTAGTTATTCATAAAATGTACTATCAACTGACCATATAAAATACTTGTTTTTATACAAAAAAAATAAAATAAAACAAATGTAACAAAGCTTTTTTGATTCCAGTCCCTTCCTTCAGTTGCGTGTTTTGCAGTTTAGCCACTACCCAAATAGGCCAAACTATATGTTTGAAAACAGAGTGGAGCTTTCTTGTTCCTTCCTCTCCTTCTGAGTAGTCTGCATATAAATTTTTGCATGTGATTATAGTCAGAATGCTAGAAACCCCAAGTATTTGAATAAATAGCAGGGTGTTTTATTTCTTTCTCTTTAATCCCACACTACTCAAACCTCTGCTTGCAACAGAACTTGGCTGATGAGTTGAACATGAAATCAACTCTAGCTCATCTTTTTCTTTCTTCAATCTGGCTTTGACAGGGATCACAGAAGTCAATGGATGCAATTCCTAGGAGATTTGGGAAAGGTCTGATGATGCCTGATAGAAAACATCCCAAAGGGACCCTGCTTCCCTTTTAATTTTGTGTCTCTAGGAGGAATTTTGAAAACTGATGCTGATGAGGACAAAATTCCCATCATGAGCTAAACAGGAGCCATGGCAGCCGGGAAACACGAGCTTCTGAGAACCAGAATTCTTTCTCTGGACAGAGAGGCCACACCAACCAAGACAGGCACATAGCCAGGTCAGCTTTCATACACCGTTTTCAATATGTCAGAAGCTTGCCCTCTTCCAATGAACCTTAATTGATTCTTTCTTATTCCATATGAACTCATTGCTTATTTGCTCTGAGTTTTTGGTGCCATTTCTCTCTGAGTCTGCTCACCTCTGTTCATTTTTTTTTCTTTTTTGGGGTGCTTCTGCATTTTTAATGGCCTATTTTGTCTGATTTTTTTATCACAGGTATGAATCACATCCATATCAGGAGTTCTCTGTGATGGCAGGCTTGGCACCAAAAGGAGAAGTTAAAACCTTCCATAAGTCAAACCCTATTCCAGAAAGCCTGAGGGAGCTATTCACACACTTTCGACCCTGTGGTTTGGGTTTTATCTGAGCTTTGTATTATTTACTGAAACCTGGAACCTATTTGGTTATACAAGAATCCTTATCAACATGGGATTAGCCTGGACACAGAATCTACTCCCTGCCTCTGCCAGCACAGCCCCCAACTCACAGAAGCCTGCTGTACTGTAGGTTCCAGGTTAATTCTTATTTAGTTGGAGAGGGCTTTTCTTGACGGGGCCCTTGCAGGGGCTTGTGTTTTGCTACTAAAAATTCCTGGCCCTGTTTGAAGGCCTCTTTCCATTTCTTTGTGGTTGCTCTGAGGAATGCTTCCTCTTTTATTTATGACTGGATTTAACAAATGAAAAATAGAATGGAATTCTCTCCCTGCTACCAGCTTCTTTGATTCCCCACCCCCCAAAAAAAAGTAGGAACAGACACATCATAAATGCATCTTCAGGTGCTGGGGAGATAGTTTAGGGGTTAGATGATTGCTTTACTTGGGGTGGGCCCTACTTCAATCCCTGACACCACATGGTTATAAGAACATGGGAGATGGCCAAACATAAAATAAAATAACTATATCTTCACTTCAAATATCTCCATATCTCTCTATTTTCTTTCATAAAAAGTTTGCTCTCAATATGCACAAGTAAAACATGTTTATTGTAGAAAAATTAAAAAAGAGAAATAAAAAGAAAAAAGGAGTAAAAAAATGTCTCTGATAGTAATCAAGGTTTCTTAACCCCTTTATTCTTTTCATGCTTAATTTTACTAGGTGTAGTGCCCCCTGCATCTTGATGGTGCTCCTAGTTCTCCCCAGAATGTTAGCTAAATTGCTGGAAGTCTCTCTCAGGTGAAGGGGGGGAAGAAAAATGTATCCATAATAGAAATGATACTCTTCTGATGGACCATTTAGTCAACTCTCTTAGAAGCCACACTTCAGGGTAAATAGCAGACCAGATTTGCTTGCTTTGAATCTGGGCATTTTGGTCCCTTCAGCCCTGTCAGGAATGATCAGGCACCAGTAAGCCCAGAGCATAGCTCAGTGTTGGCCCCAAACAAAAATGAACAGAAAGGGGAAGCTATGTTTCTCTACTGCTTGAGAGATCAGCTTCCTCTGATAGTCTCAGTTCTCATTTTTCTTTTTTTTTTTTTAAATGCACGTGCCATGATTTATGACACTATGAATCTGAAAGTTTCAGTCCTACAGTTTTGCCTCATCACATCCAAGACCAGGGTCCACCACTGTCCTCTTATCCCCTTGCACGCCAACCTAGCGAACTTGGATCAATAGAAAAAATCCCCAAGTCTGTTAGCTTGGGACAATGTTTAGTCCTTTACTATGTTTCTCTCTCTCTCTCTCTCTCTCTCTCTCTCTCTCTCTCTCTCTCTCTCTCTCTCTCTCTCTCTCTCTCTCTCTCTCTCCATTGCTTAGTCCTTTATTATCTCTCTGTCTGTCTCTTTCTGCCTCTCTCTTTCTCTGCCTCTCTGACTGCCTCTGTCTCTGTCTGTCTCTGTCTCTGTCTGTCTCTGTCTATCTGTCTCTTTTCTCTCTCTCTCTCTCTCTCTCTCTCTCTCTCTCTCTCTCTCTCTCTCTCTCTCTCTCTTTCTCTCTCGCCTTACCGCTATGCTATCACTCTGGCCCCTAGTCCTGTGACTGTTTCTTTATGCACACCAGTGGAGAGAGATCATTTGTTTGTTGTTGGGTATTTTTTTCCATATTGCTCATTTTGTTTTTAATTTGCTGAACCATGATTTACAGCAGAATCAACATCTACAACAGCCCAACCCTCCGTCCTCCACCTGTATGTCCGCTTATCCCAACCACCTACTGGAATCCCACAACCACCATGATCGGTTCAATTCTATAGAACAGTTCTCAGGCTCTGTTGCCTTTGCACATTTGCTACTTCTTTATGGCTCTTCATTGTTTTCTGCCTATCAGGGATCATTTTGGTTTGTTCCATAACAAATTACCAGCTTGATATTCTCCATCTATCCAGGCAGCAGCAAATTGTATGATTCCGGGCCGGGCGGTGGCGCTAAAGGTAAGGTGCCTGCCTTGCCTGCGCTAGCCTTGGACGGACCGCGGTTCGATCCCCCGGTGTCCCATATGGTCCCCCAAGCCAGGAGCAACTTCTGAGCACATAGCCAGGAGTAACCCCTGAGCATTACCGGGTGTGGCCCAAAAAAAAAAAAATTGTATGATTCCGTCTCTTTTTTTCACAGAAGGGTTCGTTGTTTATATTGTTAGGATTTGAGTTGAAACCCAATGCTGAGAGTCAAAGACAACCTCCAATAATGCAAGACGCAAAAGAGAATTTAATTGGTTAACCAAGATCAGAGCCCTTGGTAAGGACCCCAAGTCAAATCTTCAAGCAGTTTATATAGAAATCACAAGCAGTAACAGTACAATTATTTCATTGGATAGAGAGAGGTCTTAGTTAATCACTGATTTTCCTGGCTCAACTTTGGTTGTCTAAGGATACTATGATCCAAAACCCAGATGTTGGGGGAACCTCTGATTTAAATTTTGGTTGTCAAGGAATATTTTAATTTGAACCCCAGTTGTCAGGGGGAATCTCTGATACAGAACCTGGTGGTGGTGGGGGATACTCAGTCTAATACATAACCTGGTTGTTGGGGGGGATACTCTAATTCAAAGTTTTGATTGTTAAGAAAGCTTTTTTCCAAGCTCACTCAATCAACAATTTTTCTACTTATTCTTGGAGGGCATTAACTTTGGTTTTATTTCTGAGTTAACTCTTTCTCTGCCTTCAGCTACGAGTGGAAAAGTATACTTTACTAGAGTTTGTGCTTGTCTTAGTCTAGAGTTCCTTATCATTGACTTAGGGGGAGAATCTTGGTTAACTTTCTTAGGCAAGCAGAATACAGAAGCCAAAGCAATGTTTTCTCTAAGCTATCTTTTAACATCAATATTCATGGACTTAAGGGTCTCGGTTCCTACAATATGTGGCACAGATTCTTAACCCTGCATCTGTTTGGGCACTGGGATGCGCTCAGATTTTGGCTACTGTGAAGTGCTGCAGTGAAGCAGAAGCACAAATGCCTTTTACTTGTGTCAGCAGTTTGCAAGTTCAATTGTTTATTTGTCCCTACTTTCACTCCACTCAGCACATACTCTTCGATTCTATCCAAGTTGCACTGAACTGCAGGGTTTCATCTTTTCTCATAGCTGAGTAATCTTCCATCGCGTATCTAAATTACTTTCCCTAACCCACTCAGTTGTTCATGAGCATCTGGGTTAGTTCCAAATCTATCGTGGCATACTGCAATGAACCCAATGAACCTATAATGTAATTTTTTTTAAGATAACTGATTTTGTACTTGGGAGATACATTTTAAGAAATAGGATTTCTGGATCATATGGATGTTCTAGTGTTGAAGTTGTTGTTGTTGTTGTTGTTGTTGTTGTTTTAGATTTTTTTGGGGGGTGGGCATACCCAGTGACGCTCAGGTGTTACTCTTGGCTCTGAGCTCAAAAATTGCTCCTGGCAGGCACAGGGAGCCAATTGGGATGCGGAATTTGAACCACCGTTCATCCTGGGTCAGCCGCATGCAAGGCAAATGCCCAACTGCTGTGCTATTGCTCTGGCCCCTAGTGTTGAGTTTTGGAGAGGACTTCTTACTTTCACAGTAGAGACTTCACCAGATCACATTTCCAACCACTGCAGGTGATTGATTCCTCGTGCTTCTAACTATTGATGTGATACAACTTTTATGGAGGAGTTTCTGAGTTTTATTCATAGATTCTCTAAGGAGTAGATCTTGGCAAGCCTAACCAATGCCTCTTAGCTTGAAACCCTTTACAGAAGGCAGGAGGAGTTGTTATCTTTTCCTTGCACTTTTTTCTACCACAGTTTACAAATATATTATTTATTTATAAACTTTTTATTGATTTTTGTGTGATTTTACTGTTACCACACCAGACCCATCATTGAAGTGGCAGTAATCCTTCACCTCTGTTCCTCATCTCCTTCCTTTTGCTCCTGCCACCTCCTCTCCTTCAGATAACCACTTAAGTCTATGAGAATTTTCCCCCTTATTTTGTTTCTTTTTATATCACTAATCAGTGAAACCCTCTAGTATTTTTGTGGGAGTCACACCCAGTGACTCTCAGGGGTTACTTCTAGTTATGCTCTCAGAAATCACTCCTGGCTTAGGGGACCATATGGGACACCAGGGGATCGAACCACAGTCTGTCCTGAACTAGCTGCGTGCAACGCAAAGGCCCTACCGCTGTGCCATTGCTTTGGCTCCACCTTCTAGTATTTTGTATTACTTCTTCTAACTTAATTCACCAAGAATGACACTCTTTACAGTCCATCCATGTAACAAAAGATGAGATTTTATTTTTCCTAGATCTGCAATTGTGTGTTCTTAAAATGACATTTTTATCCACTTACCTGTCGGTCAGGAACTTGAGTTGTTTCCACTTGTTGACTATTGAAAATAGCATTAAAATGAATATACTTATTTCTTTCATGTTCTTAACCTCATGCCTAAATTTTTTCCCCATGAGGGGCCATACCAAAGATGCCAGATAAAAACCTCAGATAAAAAGAAATTCAGGAATGAGGGCCTGAAAGGCAGCACAAAGGAAATTTGCCTTGTGTGCGGCTGACCCGGGACGGGCCTGGGTTCCATTCCCAGCATCCCATCTGATCCACTGAGCCTACCAGAAGTGATTTCTGGGCACAGAATCAGGATTAACCCTTGAGAGCTGCCAAGTATCCCAAAATAACCCCCAAATAGTAAATAAATAACTGTTCTTAAAAAAACAAAACAAGGGGCTGGAGAGATAGCATGGAGGTAAGGCGTTTGCCTTTCATGCAAGAGGTCATCGGTTCGAATCCCAGCGTCCCATATGGTCCCCCGTGCCTGCCAGGAGCAATTTCTGAGCATGGAGCCAGGAGTAACCCCTGAGCACTGCCGGGTGTGACCCAAAAACCACAAAAAAAAAAAAAAAAAAAAAAAAAAAAAAAAAACAAACAAACAAACAAAAAAAAACAGGAATACAGGGCCAAAGTGGTAGCACAGCAGTAGGGCATTTACCTTGCATGCTGCTTACCCAGGAAGGACCTGAATTCAGTCCTCAGCATCCCACATCCCCGAGCCTGCCAGGAGCAATTTCTTTTTCTTTCTTTCTTTCTTTCTTTCTTTTCTTCTTCTTTTTCTCTTTTCTTTCTTTCTTCTTTCTTTTTTCTTTCTTTCTTTCTTTCTTTCTTTCTTTCTTCTTTCTTTCTTTCTTTCTTTCTTTCTTTCTTTCTTTCTTTCTTTTCTTTCTTTCTTTCTTTTCTTTATTTTTTTTTCTTTCCTTTTTCTTCTTCTTTCTTTCTTCCTTCCTTTCTTCCTTTCTTCTTTCTTTCTTTCTTCCTCCTCCCTCCCTCCTTCCTCTTTCCCTCCCTCCTTCCTTCTTTCTTCTCTTTCTTTCTTTCTTTCTTTTTCTTTCTTTCCTCTTTCTTTCTTTCTTTCTTCTTTTTCTTTCTTTTCTTTCTTCTTTCTTTCTTCCTTCCTTTCTTCCTCCTTCTTTCCTTCCTTCCTCCCTCCCTCCCTCTATCCCTCCTTCCTTCCTTCCTTCCTTCCTTTCTTCTTTCTTTCTTCCTTCCTTCCTTCCTTCCTTTCTTTCTTTCTTTCTTTCTTTCTTTCTTTCTTTCTTTCTTTTCTTTCTTTCTTTCATTTTGTTCTTGTGTCACACCCAGCAGCACTCAGGGATTACTCCTGGTTCTACGCTTAGAAATCTCAGGCTCAGGGACTATATGGGATGCTGGTATTCAAACTACCGTACCATCCTTCTGCATGCAAGGCAAATGCCCTACCTCCATGTTATCTCTCCAGCCCCAACCAGGACTGATTTCTAAGCAGAGAGTCAGATGTAAGCACTGAGTGCAACCATTGTGGCCAAAACAAACAAACAAATAAACAAACAAAAAATTCAGGATTGCTGGGAATCTAAGATGGCAACATTCACTTGGAGTGGAGGGCTATTGCAGATATAACATGTATGGAAAGGCAGCGGAGGTTATACCTTTATCATCCTTGGTTAAAGGCCCCCAATTCCAACATGCTCCTTAGCTCTGAGTTCAGTAAGGTCTTCTCTTCCCACACATTTTTTCCACCACACAGTGCTGCAGATGAGAGAACCTTTTTATCTATGGTACTTCCCCATATCTCTACTGTTCTGGCCTCTGCAAATAGCTTCGGGTCTGTCCATGAGCCAATTCCATTATTCCTTTAACCTGGAACAATGAAAAGGCAAAACTGAGTGAAAATTGAGGAAGTCAGCCGTTTTTCCACCAGCCCACAATCCTCCTTCCCCCTACCAGCAGTTTCAGGTAATTCCCCATAAAGTGTAACCGTTCTGCTATTATGTTTCTTTCCTTGGACCTGGATAGGGGTGGGGGGGCTCCCCTCAAGTTACCCTTTATAAGTGGCACCTGCAACATGAGGCTGAGAGGTGGCTACCATGCCACCTCCTACCCTACCAAGATGTCATGGGTTGAACATTATGAGCCCCTGACACCCTAACCCTATATCCCTTTACCTTTATGTAAGTCTAGGCAGGTATGAATAGAAGCATTTTATCATTAAAACCCAGGGGCAGAGGGCCTGAACAGGTTTGGTGGCACCAGAGAATGAGGGATGAGTGTCAGAGAGTGCCAACCCAAGAGAGAGCAGAGGCAGAGGAGACCCTATTGTATATTCTATTGTCATGTATACTCAACAAATCACATTTCACATTCTTAAGAATTCAGGGTCCAGAGCCAGAGGAATAGTACAGTTGGTAGGGTGTTTACCTTGCATTGTGCTGACCCAGATTAGAACCTTGGCATCCCATATAGTCCCCTGAGCACTGCCAGGAATGATTCCTGAGCACAGAGCAAGGAGTAGGTCCTGAATATCTCTGGGTATGGCCCAAAAAACTTTTTTAAAAAAGGTAAGATCGAAGAGGTGGCTTAATTAAAAAAAAAAAAAAAAAAAAAAACCAAACATGTAAGAGAGCTGTCTTCAATCCCCAGTACCATGTAGCTCTTATGTGCCACCAGAAGCAACTTTTGAACACAGTTCTGGGCTCCCACCTAGCACTATTGTAGCTCAATCCTCCTTCAACAACCAAAATTTCGAGATAAAAATCTACGTGCCAGATTCTCCCTGTATGAATACACACACATAAAATCTACTTATCTATGTACTGAGACACCAAAAACCAGAAGAGAGACTCATTTCTTACATCATGCCCTCTGTAGGGCAACACGTTGACAGCAATTCTAGCTAGGAGTATAGAGATGATGCAGCAGTTAGGGGAGGAATCTGGAGTAACAGCAATTATAAAGAAAAATATATACTTAAATTTACATTACAGAAATATCTGGGGCTGGGAAGGTGGCGCTAGAGCTAAGGTGTCTGCCTTACAAGCGCTAGCCAAGGAACGGACCGAGGTTCGATCCCCCGGCGTCCCATATGGTCCCCCCAAGCCAGGGGCGATTTCTGAGCACATAGCCAGGAGTAACCCCTGAGCGTCAAACGGGTGTGGCCCAAAAACCAAAAAAAAAAAAAAAAAAGAAATATCTTCCTATCACCTAAACATCAGCTGATCTTTGCATTCTAGAGGTTTGATTATGGTACTGTAACTGAAAAACAAGTGACCACCAAGGGTCATTCCCATCATTCCCCAGGCTCTGCTTGGATGGAACACTAGGTTTGCCAAGGATGGGGCCAAAAAGGTGCTTGACTTTCTAGGAGGGCAGAAGAAGTTTTTCTGTCAATCTGGCAAGCACATTCTGAGCTGTTCTTTTGCACCTAAACCTAAACATGGTCCTCAGACTTTAGTTACATAAACCCACATCATCATCACTTGAGAATCATCATTTGGAAATGGTTACAAACACAAATTCTCGGGTTTTACTCTATACTCAACAAAACACAAACTATAAAAACCAGGGGAATTGGGTGTGGATCTCACAGGCTGTGTTTGCCTCCAGAGATTTAGCACACAGTTAATTGTAAGAGCCATTGCTCAAAATACATGTGGCCAAGGGCCCATTTTCAGAATCCTTCAGTATAAGTTTTTTTTATTCACAATCTTATGTACTTTGAACTTAATGCTTAGAATTGATAGTTCAGGGAATTCTGGAAATATTTGTCAACTCCAAAATTTATATAATGACTACATGTTACAATATTTGAAATTCCTGAATGTACCTATGAGATCTAAGTTTGCCCCTCCCTTTTTGAAGTAGGGGAGAAGCTTCCCAAGTGGTCACAGGGTGTCAGAGGTCACGTCTAGGGATTATCAACCAGATAGCAAGCACTAGTCAAGGAAGTACCACAATTCGATCCCCCTGTGTCCCATATGGTCCCCCCTAGCCAGGGGCGAGTTCTGAGTGCTTACTCAGGAGTAATCCCTGAGCATCAAACAAGTGTGGCCCCAAAAAACAAAAACAAACAAACAAAAAAAAAAGAATAAGAGAGAGAATGAAGGAGTGCGTTTGGAGGTATATGGTAGTTGATATTTGAATTCTGCTGCACTAACTACATAAACTCATAAAACTCTTAAACCCTGGTGAGATATGTTTTTTAAGATATTGCAACAAACAGGATCTGATTACAAGTGACAGAAAACCTCACTCATATGGTGTAAACTGTCCAAGAATGGTGATCTTTGGGGATGTGTAAATTACAAAGTCACATATATAGTCCTGATTTTAAAACTGTCAAAGTTGGGGTTGGAGAAATAGTATAATAGTACAATGCTTGCCGTGCACATGACCATTCAGGTTTGATTCCCCTCCCCAGCACCCATATGATCTCCCAAGTACCACCAAGAGTGAACCCTGAGTCCAGAAGCAAGAATAACACCTGGTATTGCCAGGTGTGAGCCAAAAACAAACAAACAAGAAAAGAAACCTCAAAAAATAAAAACAGTTATAAGTGTTCGAAAGAGGCTCAAAAGAAGTCAGTCTACTGGCTACTTGGTGTTGGTTTCATTTTCAGACTATGCAAACAAACCTAGAGATTAAACCAAGACTCAGAAGGAAACTTACTGGCTCTGATTTTCCTCCTTGAGTTATGTATTCATCCCTGTACTCATCATTAACACAGGACAAGTAAATGCTGTGGGTTCTGGGCTAAGCCTGGGTCATACACTATCCCGGGATTGGGGAAGCTGGATAGGGTATTGTCAACACCATGAAAAACACTAAACGTACTAAACGTGGGATGGGTGGTTACTCAACAAATGTTGGAGGTGGTAACTGGAAAAGGGGAAAAATGAATAGAAACTTGCCAAGAAACCACACATTACCACCACAAGGGTTTTAGTTCCAAAATTTTGTAATTTTGTGAGGTCTTCTCATGATCTCCATGTCATCAAAAAGCTACACTGTCCTCTATATGGGGCATGAATTGCTCTGTGGAAGAAGGAATCTGGTTTCTTTTGAGGATGACTAAACTCATTACTTTTCAGAGCGCTGACTGGAAAGCTCTCCCTCCGAGGAACAGCTCTGGATTCATTTCTCTGAGAGCATGCCAATACAACTTTCTGCCCTCTTCACTTTTACCTCTCTGCTCATCTCCATTTTTTCATTTTCCCTGCCACCTCTCTGTTTCTCTCCTTCTCACTCTCCCTCCTCCAACTCAATTCATCTTTTTCTCCTTTCCTTTTTTTGTTGGGGGTGGGGGGGTTGGGCCACACCAGGTGACACTCGGGTTATTCCTGGCTATGCGGCTATGCATTCAGAAGTGGCTCCCAGCAGGGAGACCATATGGGATGCTGGGATTCGAACCACCATCCATCCTGGATCTGCTGAGTGCAAAGCAAATACCCCACCCCACCGCTGTGCTATCTCTCCAGCCACTCCCCTTGCTTTCTGAAACAGGCATTTCACACAGCTTTGGATAGAAGCCTAAAGTATTCTCAAGTACTGCTTATTCTGTGTTTTTTAACAAACTGACCATTGGTCTAATTGGTTAGAGAGACCTAGAAGGGAGAGGAATATATGTAGAAAAAAAGGAGGCATTGCCAGAGTAGAGGTATAGCTTGATGAATCAGGGGTTATTCAAGGGAAAAGCCACTCAGAGCCCGCATACCTCAGCATGCATCTCATGAGCCCCTTCTAGAGTCCTCAAGCATCTCCATCACAATGACAACTGGGCTTGGTTGAAGTTTTGTTTTTCCTAACTTTAATTCCTTGAATGGGTTCTTCCTGAGTTTCTAAGCTTTTTGGATATGTAACAACTTCAGGCTGTCAATCTTAGCAGGTCATTTATTGAACTGCCTGGTAGGATGGTATTTTTGTGGGCCCTGCCCTTGGGAAGGTCAGGCCTGTTCTTTTCTTGTTAGCCCTAGGTCATGCTCTTCAACAGGCCATCTCTCTGACAACCAGCTCAGAAAGAGTTGACTTCCACCTGAAGCCTCTCATTTACCAGTAGTCATTGCTAGAGGTAGAACATAGAATGTGAGATTATAAGAATAACACAGTAGCATCTTTGAGATATAAATTGTATTTTGAGAGGTGTTACTCCTGGCTCTACACTCAGAAATTACTTCTGGCAAGCTTGGGGGACCATATGGATGCTGCGGAGCAAACCTGGGCCAGCTCTGTGCAAGACAAATGCCCTATCTGCTATGCCATCACTCTGGCCCAAAGATTTTATTCTTATATAGATTATAAAACTGGCTTCACATAGCTTCTCAAGGATTGTCCTGAGCATCAAGATTCAATCTTTGGGGCTGGAGAGATAGCATGGAGGTAAGGCATTTGCCTTGCATGCAGAAGGATGGTGGTTTGAATCCTGGCATCCCATATGGTCCCCTGAGCCTGCCAGAAGTGATTTCTGAGTGTGGGACCAGGAGTAACCCCTGAGCGCTGCCGGGTGTGACCTAAAAACAAAAACAAAAACAAAAACAAAAAAGATTCAATCTTCATTTAATCAGTCCTTCATATTCAAAGGTCAATGGGCTTTTGGAGTCACAAGCATATGGTAGTGTAAGAAGCCACATGATTGTGAAATCATGAAACTTCCTGTTTATTTACTTATTCTATTTTAAAGTTTTAACACTTAATGGCTCTCTGGTGGTAAGAAAATACCTCCAAGCCCCAATTTCTAATATAGAAAAACAAAGGATCATAGAGGCATAGTACAGTGACTGGTACTTCTTAAGTGCTGATTAAATGAGACTATTCATCTAAGACATGTTCAACTTGGGTAGTTCATAGACTTGTCTTCTTGAAGAAACTTTTTTCCCATTTATTTATTTTTTAGCCATAGTTCCAGGATCATGGCTATAAATTCGATGAATTGCATAGGAATTTCTGGGTTTGGAGTTCATAAGCTATGATTTTTGGAAAATCTTGACATACATCTCATCTCAAGATATTCCAGTGTGCAGCCAAGCTTGGTTGTCAGATATATAACTGACTATCTAATGTATGAGATTTAAATTGACTATGAATTTGTTTGGTATAAATAATCAAAGTCCTATATATTATATATAATTTCTTTATTTCAAAACCATGGTTACAAACATGTTTATAATTGTTTTCAGCCCTAAAATGCACACACACACCCCTTCACCAGTACAACTTTCCCACCACCAATGTCTCCCACTTCCCTCTTCCCCATCCCCTGCCTGTCTTAGAGATAAGCATTGTATTTCTCTCCCTATCATTGTCATGGTAGTTATTACTATAGTTACTTTTGTAACTGCACTTACCACTCTTTGTGATCAGCTTCTTATCAGGGGCTGGTCCTTCCAGCCCTCATCTCTATTGTCTCTGTGTATCATTATACTGTCTCTTAATTTTCTTAAATTCCATATATGAATGTATTTTAAGAAGTGTACTCCATGATACTAAATGTAAACTGGGACCATAATCACCACATACAATTTCTCCAATGTCCAAAGATTGTTTATTTCCTATAAACTCATAAAAATGATTTGATTTTTAATTTGATAGAGAAAATAAACATTAAGCTTTCTCAACATTTTTCTTGTCTTTATTTCAACAAATTTTCTAAATACTAAGAACTCATAAAATCCTAAATTTTTATCTTAAAAAATAATCTATTAACACACTACTACAAAAAATGTTTTGTAAAAGAGAACAAAATTAAAATTTCTTTCCTTTGAAAGCTGATGCCTTTAAGCACACACCCTGTCAAGTTAATTCTGCTGAATATCAGTTCTCATGCTGCCTGTAATGAGGGGCCTAAGAAGAGGAACAGCAATTGGGAGCAGGAAGCTGACTCTGATGTGGGAAGTTTACTGGAAAATTCTTTGCCAAGAACATAATTTCAGTGGCCAACATTGCTAACAAAAATACTTTGGACTGATGGCCTCCCCCATCCCCACAAAATGAGCTGGCTTCATAATTGGATGGGCCAGTGTTTTTAATACAGAAAGAATTAGGCATTAATTTAGAAATGTCTTTGTTATGCTGATATACTTGGCATACTCTGGAAATGATGTGTTTCTGTTTTCCTGTGATTTTCCTGCTTTATTAATTATTCACAGTCAAAAAATAATTTCATTTCCAAAAAAAAAATGTTTAGAAAGTCAAGAGATAGTATAAGGGTTAAGTATTGCCCATAGTTACCCAGGTTTCATCTCTGGTATCATATATAGTTCCTTCAAGCTTTGGCAGGAGAAATATTTGAGCACAGAGCCAGGAGTAAGCCCTAAGCACACCTGGATTTCTACACACTTTAGCCACCAAAAATGGTGATGTGTGAAAGAGAACCCAATTTAAGAGATTCCATAAAACCTCTCTGGAATCTGTCACATTCAGGGTCTCCTTTTTGGTTCCAGCATCTTTCCTCTCCCTAGCTTTCTGGAGCCCTATCAAAACAGTGTATGGTGACTAGAGATCTTGGTATTTGCACAGGTCATAGGCTAGAGCCTAGGATAGAATCTTTCTTTACAGTTTTAGAAGTTCTATTCCAACACTGTTGTTTTAATTAGTCTTCTGTAATTGGTGGTCTTGGTGTTTGCACCGATCCTAGAATGAAGCCTAGGATAGTCTTTATGTTTCCAGAAGTTCTGCTCAGTTGCAGTTGTCTCAGTCAGACCTCTGGAATTAGAGTCCTTGGTTGTTGTACAGATCATAGTCCAAAGCCTAGGCTTGGATCTTTCTGATTGGTACCAGGATAAGTTCTGCCCAGTCATGGTTATCACAGTCAGTCTTCTGTAGTCAGCGATCCTGGTTTTTGCACAGATCAAAGGATGACATGTCTTCTGATTTCATCTTATCAATAGGTAATTAGATGAGACAACCTGCTCTTAAATCAAGTTGTTGCCATTTCCTCATTGTCAGGAAGTCATATCAAAACTGGCACATATTGGTATCAGAGCCATATTAAGAATGTCTCAGAGGGATTTTGGTTCCTGGAGCTGTTGCAGAGAACTGTGTCAATTCTATGTCTGAGATCTAGGGATTGGGGCTGGACAGTTGCTGTCTAATCACCTGGAGTCTAAGTTGAGTCCAAATGACATATGTTCAAGGTGGGAGGCACCCTGTATTTAAAATGTATGAATTCTTATCCCTAGTAGATAAAAGCTTGTTTCTATACATAAAATCTCCCCTTATTTAGTATGCTTTTGAAGAAAGGAATTGTGCCATATTATATTGCTGATGCATTTGGGGGTGAGAGTGTCAGGCTCCATCATCTCTGTGCCTGGGTTTTGACCTGAGCTTCTATCCCAGGCAAGACTTTTTCTTGTAGGTTTTTGTACCAAGCAGAACCAAAACAGGTGAAGTTAAGAAAGAGAAGAAAACAAAAACAAGACAAATATATATGTATATATACACCTATATATAAAGGAAAAATAAATAAAATTAATTTAAAAAAATAATTAAGGTTAAAGAGTGATGATGTAGGCTACACCTTAAATTTGGGAGTAAACAGTTTAAGAGGTAGTATTATAAAGGTATTAAACATACAAAGGAAATATAAGCTTCCCCATTGTCTTTTGAGATATTCTTGTGGGGAGTGCCCCTGTCCTGTCTCCCTACCTACCTTCTCTTTATCTAGGTTTGAAAACAATTCATTCATAACATAAAAGATGTACAAATGAAAGAGTACCAATGAAAAATACTTCTACAAATTTTGACTTACAAATCACCTAGCACATTTCTTGATACATCTCTGCCCCTCATGAACAGGTCTACCTGAATACTCCAGGAATACAATTCAATTTCTAAGCATGTTACTCACTTCTCTTTCCTTGGTCTTGGACTCCCAGGGAATTTATTGTAGAGATTTGGCTGAGATTCCTAGTGAGGTCTGGTTGACCTAGGAGGCAGTAATAAAGGAGGAAACATCTTGTCTTTAAACAAAACTGAAGGAATGCACAGAGCCAGGTGTTTGGAATCAGAAGAAACCTTTGTGCCCAAGGCCTGTCTGCTCACACAGTGAAAAGCTCTGTTCAGTTTCTGTCCATGGGTCTCCACTGCCAATTAACAGGTAAGCTGGCCCCCAACTCAACCTCTGAATCCCACCCAGAACATTGTGTCCTGGTCAGTGATTGAACACAAATATGATGGCTTTCCACATACTCCTTCACAGAGAAGAGCAGAAACTGCACATACAAATCCTTCTTCTATTGTTCTACTGCAGGACCTTCTATTGTAGGACCAGGTTTATTGGTCCTATCCTAATGAGTATTCAAACTCCAGCCTAGGGTGTGATCTGGTGAATGTATATTGAATTATTCCCTACTTGTTATTCCTTTCCCACCCTAGCATGTGGCCTGATTCTTGTCAATAAAAGCAGAGGTTTGAGAAAGGCAGAGGCTCATTCTTCAGTCTTCTTCCACTGAGCTGCTTTCCTTCATAAAAGCAGAAAGCTTGGGTGGTTGAATTTCTTGCTTGAGTGCTGGATTTCCTGAACCCTTGTACCTTTTGTACCTCTTCACTCTCTGGGTTATTTCTTTCATCAACGTTTGCTTCCAGGCCTATATCTCACTAGATCCTTGTTTTGGAGCCCTAGGCTTAACTAGCAGATGGTGCCTGGACTTGTACCTGAAACTATAGCAGGGAATCAAAAAGGGACTCTGCCGTGGAGTAGTGAGATGATTTTTGTTTGTTTGTTTGTTTGTTTGTTTTCAGGTGGATTTTACCTTTCTGGCTTTTTAAGCTTATGACTCTGGTTCAACCTGATGTCATTTGCTTGGGTTTTGGTTGAAAAACCCTGGCTTCTCTTTATGCTAATTGCATTAGTGATAGCTTTTCTTATTCTTTCATTTTGTATGTAGCATGAGAATCAAACAATTCTGAGTGATGGGGCCGGGTGGTGGTGCAGTAGTAGGGCGTTTGCCTTGTATGCGGCTGACCTAGGATTGACTGTAGTTCAATCCCCCCGTTTCCCATTTGGTCCCCCAAGCCAGGAGCGATTTCTGAGTGCATAGCTAGGAGTAGCCCCTGAGTGTCACCGAGTGTGGCCCAAAAACAAACAAACAAACAAAAAATTCTGACTGAGAATCAAAAGATTTAGGTTGAATTCTCTAGCCTTGTATTAAAATTTACTGAGGCATGGGCTGATTATTCTAGCCTTGCTTTGAAGGGTTCTGAAGCACTTTCTAAAAAATCTGAAAGGCCAGTGAACCCAAATATTAGGAAAATATTCCCTGTTGTTACATAAAATCAAGCCAGAAGTCCTGAGGTTGGTGTTCTGCCACTCCCGAATGGCGCTTGGAAAGTAGAGCCTCTAGCTGTTTCTCTTGGAGCTTTTGGTTTACAGAGTGAATCTAATGATGTTAAAATGGCTCCGTCAGGGGGCCGGGCGGTGGCGCTGGAGGTAAGGTGCCTGCCTTACCTGCGCTAGCCTAGGAGACGGACCGCGGTTCGATCCCCCGGCGTCCCATATGGTCCCCCAAGCCAGGAGCGACTTCTGAGCGCATAGCCAGGAGTAACCCCTGAGCGTTACCGGGTGTGGCCCAAAAACCAAAAAAAAAAAAAAAAAAAAAAAAACAAAAAAAAAATGGCTCCGTCAGAAGGTGGATCTGTAGGATCTCACTTGCCCACCCTCTACCTCAGCCTTTTAGAGAAAGTAGAATGAACTCGCCTCCCCCCATGGGATAGTTCTTAGGGAAATCAGTAATAACTCAGTATCAGAAACAAATTTTCCCCAGCAGGAAAATAATCACATTTCAAACTCTGAAGGTTTGATATATATGACTTACGTTGGTAATTATAGGAAAGCATGCTCATCATATGGTCCTCTTTCTCTGTTTTATATTGAATGCCTTGGTACCTGGAGTGATGGTGGGTGTTGGACCCAACAGAACTTTAACACTGAATATTGTCAGGCTATCCTATGCCCAATTAGGGAGAAAGAAAATGTCAGAGGATTTCTACTTGCTTGTAGAAATGCTGGGACTTACAATTACCCTCCTCCATCCCCCCCTTCATTGCACCTCTAACAACATATGCTGTTCAGAGGCAAACTCCAGGAAATCAGAACAACGGCCTTCAGCCAAAGAAACCAACTAGTCCTTGCCCAAAGTGTGGATTTCATTAGGCAAGTGATTGTCATTCAGTAACCTAACGATCTCCTCAGAAACCGGAGGGAGGGATCCAAAGCTATCTTGCAAGGTCAGATCATATGCTTTAAGTATGGCAATATGGGGGGGGGGGTATACAAAAACAATGCAGGTCAGAACCTCTGTTTGTACCCCCTCAAGGACCCGCACAGTTGGGACCAAGACTTAATCAAACTGTCTTTGGAAACTGGGTTGGGTCCAGTCCTGGTCCCTCAAAATTAAGAAATTGTTTTATCAGTAGTTCACTTCCCATCCAAACCAAGAGAATTTCACAGTTTGAGCTCATTAAACTTCAGGAAGCTGCAGTTTAGATGTTCCCTGCCTGAAGGACTTGACCCTCCTTCCAGCTCAATGCCCTTTTAGTATTAGGTCTAGCATAACAGGGCCATTCCTTAAGGGACTGTGGGGATAATTTTAGGAAGAAGCAGTTTAATCATCAAAAGAATAGTAATTCACCTGGGGACTATAGATCCTCACCACATAGGGGAAATAATAGTTCTTGTTTCAGTACTCACAATCTGGACCTTTAAGAAAGGTGAAATATAGCTCAACTTTTATTACTTCCTTATTTTATGCCTGAAATTCAGAACGCATCATGGAATGGGACTTCAGAAGTACTAACCCTGAGACTTCTGCATTTATAGCGTCCATTGCTAAGCTAAAAGAGGAAAATCTAATATTAACTCTTGAATATCAGGGCAGAAAATTTGAAGATATTTTTGAAGTGCATAGGATTGAAAAATCAACAGACGATATTATCCTTTATGTAGCTTCAGTTTCTTTGAACCTTTGGAGACATGATTTGCATAAGCTATGGGAAGCAGAATATCACATTCTTCTCCAAAACACCTTCCAGTATATTAACGCAGAGATTTTGCCTTTTTAATTGGGGCCATTGGGGTTAAAGCACCTGGAACCCATTCTCTTTGAATGGAAGTCTAATGTTCCAATATGGATGCTCCTGTGGCCCATCCACAGCACAAAATTAGAAGTACTTAGAAACGTAGTTGAGGCTGAGACACATTAAAAGTTCTTTTTCTAATTGGAATTCTCCAATATTTATTATGAATAACCATCAGGTAGCTTGAGACTTTTAACTTATTTAAGGTCTGTTAACTTTCAGATGGTTTTGATGGGCAAGATGCAGAATGGCATTTGATAGTAATTAATTTAAAGGTCTGTTTTTATAATATTTTTATACATCCAAAAAACAGAAAAAGATTTGCTTTATTCAGTTCCTTCTCTTAATAATAGGGCCCCTGTGCAGCGATTTTGATGGACGGTTTTGCCTCAGGGTATAGCAAATTCACCCACTATATGTCAATATTTTGTTGATGCTGTTTTATGTCTAGCTCAAAAAAAAAGTTTCCCCAGGTATATTTGGTGCATTACATGGTTGACATCTTACTGTCATCTTACTGTAGGCTTACACTCACAAGAATTGCAATATGTTTATGAATTTGTCATCAGCTGCTTGCAGGGTGCTGGTTTAGCAATAGCCACAGAAAAAAAATCCAAACTTTACGTCCATTTAAATATTTGGGCTTTGTATTGAAGTGTACTTTAGTGTGTCCCCAAAGATTTCAATTTATCAGGGCTAGAGCAATAGCACAGCAGTAGGGTTCTTGCCTTGCATGCATCCAACCCCAGATGGACTGCAGTTTAATTCTCTGCATCCCATATGGTCCCCGTGCCTGCCAGGAGCAATTTCTGAGTGAAAAGCCAGAAGTAACCCCTGAGCACTACCAGGTGTGACCCAAACACCCCCCCCCAAAAAAAAGATTTCTAATTTTCAGAAAAATCTAAGGACTCTTAATGACTTTCAAAAACTCTTAAGTGATATAAATTGAATCCATTCCTCCTTTGGGTTTCCAAACTCAAAACTCACTTAACAGAACACAGTCTCATCTCTCCTATCAATATTTAAAAAAGTTCTGGAAATTGGAGTCTCTCCAAAACCTGATGAGGGATGGGACAGACCCACTTCTAACAGGACATTCCTACAAAGGATGAGAGGCTCAATACCACCTCTGGCTCAAACTGTGTTTCAGGAGAAACTTTACTGGGACCTTGAAGAAAAACTATAGTGTTAGACAAATTAATGTGCCTGGAGCCTGCAGATGGCCCTAAGGCAGGATGCTTCATGGGTATGGATACCCTGTTTTTATGCCAAAAAGTTTTTCTTTATGTTTTCCCAACTTTTGCTGCACCAATGCAAAATATTACCAATCTTTATCTTCAGGGACATATGCCTTAATCTTAGAATTATGGTATATGAATTATTTTGTTTTTCTATGAAGTCAATTAGGAGGAGATGTTGGTTTACTGGTCCTACCTTAATCAATATTCATAATCCACCCTTGGGTGTGATCTGGTGATAGGATATTGGATTATTCCCTACTTGGTATTCCTCTCCCACCCTTGCATGTGGCCTAATTCTTGTCAATAAAAGCAGGGATTTTAGTAAGGCAGAGCCTCAATATTTTGTCTTCTTCCACAGAGCTGAGTTTCTTCTTAGGAGAAGAAAGCTTGGGTGATTGAATTCCTTGCTTGAGTGCTGGATTTTCTGAACCTGTTCTTGTACCTCTTCACTGTGTGGGTAATTTCCTGCATCGATGTTTGCTTCCAGACCTACATCTCATTGGATCCTTGTTTTTGGAGCACTAGCCTCCACTAGCACTCTATGATGAAGTGACCCTAATGTTCAAATTTCTCATCTCTCCCCAACCAAGCAATTTGATTTTCACTTCCCCCTCAGCAATGGCATGATTCTGTCAGACATCTAGGAGTTCTCAGGAAAACCATCTTGGAGTGGACCTCTAAGATGGAAACAGCTTTCTGCTATCCTGCCTTCCAAAGGATTCAAGTGCAGGAGGTGGCACTTCCTAGGCTCAGGTTGATGTCACAGCAACTTCACATGTCACAGCAGCTTCACAATGTTTCATCTCCAGTATGACATGGTCAGACAGCTTCTCATATACCTATTGATGGGAAACCCGATCAGAAAGACCAAAAATTTATTCCAAATCACATATTAAAGAACACAACAGGTAGAGTGTTCACTTTGCGTGCAGTCCCAGTATCTTATGCGGTCCCCTGAGCACCCCCAGGAGAGATTCCTGAGTAAAGAGCCAGGAGTAACTCCTGAGCACTGCAGAATAGGGTCCTAAAGCAAACAAACAAACAAACAAACAAACAAACAAAAATAATTTTAAAATGCATACTTTGGGGAGATGAGGCTCTCAAGAGCTGCTCAGGTTGTCTAGTGGCCCTTTCTGGTGATTCAAAGCCAACCAGACCAGCACTTGGCAATGTTGGGAGAGTGAGTTGGGGGGACATATATGGTGCTGAAGATTGAACCCCACCATCATTCAAAAGCATATGCCTTGACCACTGTACTATCAGCCTCCCAAAAGACAGCACTCTAAGCCCATTCTACTTTATTTCTTTCATTCACTAATCTAAAACATGGATCGAAGAATATATCAGAAATTGTCACTATAGTACTTCAGCTAGTGAAAGAAAAATTCCTATGCTTGTTTAAATAAATGATTAAAAAGTCGTGGCTGGAGTGGTACCATAGTTGTAGGGTGTTTGCCTTGCAAGAGGTCGACCCTGGACGGTTCTAGATTTGATTCCTGACATCCCATATGATCCCCAGAGGCCAGGAATGATTTCTGAGCAGAGCAGGAGTAACCCCTGAGCGCTGCCAGGTGTGGCCCAAAAACAAAAGAAAAATTTAAAAATATGATTAAAAAGTCATTGCTTCCTTCTAAAAAGGAAATATAAAGGGGTTAATTGTCATTAAGAAACAAAGAAGGTCACGGTACTTAAATAAAAAATATATATGTATCAGAAAGAAAGAAAGAAAGAAAGAAAGAAAGAAAGAAAGAAAGAAAGAAAGAAAGAAAGAAAGAAAGAAAGAAAGAAAGAAAGAAAGAAAGAAAGGAAGGAAGGAAGGAAGGAAGGAAGGAAGGAAGGAAGGAAGGAAGGAAGGAAGGAAGGAAGGAAGGAAGGAAGGAAGAAAGAAAGAAAGAAAGAAAGAAAGAAAGAAAGAAAGAAAGAAAGAAAGAAAGAAAGAAGAAAGAAAGAAAGAAAGAAAGAAAGAAAGAAAGAAAGAAAGAAAGAAAGAAAGAAGAAAGAAAAGAAAGAAAGAAAAAGAAAGAAAGAAAGAAAGAAAGAAAGAAAGAAAGAAAGAAAGAAAGAAAGAAAGAAAGAAAGAAAGAAAAGAAAGAAAGAAAGAAAGAAAGAAGAAAAGAAAGAAAGAAAGAAAGAAAGAAAGAAAGAAAGAAAGAAAGAAAGAAAGAAAGAAAAAGAAAGAAAGAGAGAAAGAAAGAGGAAGGAAGGAAGGAAGGAAGGAAGGAAGGAAGGAAGGAAGGAAGGAAGGAAGGAAGGAAGGAAGGAAGGAAGGAAGGAAGGAAGGAAGGAAGGAAGGAAGGAAGGAAGACAGGAAGGAGGGAAGAAAAACAGGACGTGGGAAGAAAGAAAAGAGAAAGGAAGGGAAAAAACAAAGAGGTGATATAAAAATAAATATAAATTAAGCTACAATATCTTCTTGTTACTTCTATTCAGACTTGTGGTGCAGAACTTGATGTTTACTTTTACTTTTATTTTTCAATAAAAATAATCTGGGAGTTTATTTAAAGGTTCACCAGGGAATATAGCTTCTGGCCTCAAATTTTGTACTTTGGTACAGAACCTTACAGCTAACTACTGTATAGGTCAGATATTTGCTAATTGTATTTTCTATGTTGTGAGAGTATTAGGAGAACTTGGGTAGATTTTGACTTTGCCTGTGGATTCTGGAAAGTAGTAAAAAAAAAATTATAGAGACTTAAAGTTTTTCATTTATTTTTCATTTTATTTTTAATTCTATTTTTTCATTTATTTTCCCCTTTTTCCCCATTGAAGAAATAGCATCAGATTTTATGCAGCTATTATGGTATTTTTGACAAAACATTGAAATGATCAACTTTTATCAATTTTCTATAATAAGAGATATTTTATGATATTTCAACTCAACTTTGGTCCCGTCTTTGATTTGTTCTTTGCATCATTCAGGTCCTTAACATAAATTATATAGAAATTACATTATATCCTCAAAGGAACTGAACCAATGACAATTCATTGACTTTCCTTGTTTCTTTTTTTTAAGTTTCTTCTCATCATAAAGAACCACAAGTGTTTATAAAAAAAAATTAGAAAATGTAAAAAAGCAGGGGAGAGAGAGATAGCATGGAGGTAGAGCATTTGCTTTGCATGCAGAAGAACAGGGGTTCAAATCCTGGTATCCCATATGGTCCCCCGAGCCTGCCAGAAGTGATTTCTGAGCATAGAGCCAGGGGTAACCCCTGAGAGCTGCTGGGTGTGACCCCAAAACAAAAAACAAGAAACAAACAAAAAAAATGCAAAAGCAAAAACCTTGAATTTCAATTACCTACATTTCTATTCACTAGAGATAATAGGAAGTTAGTCTTTTTTCTCTAGTGTTATTCAATATTAGGACAATATTGATTTTAACATTTTATTTTATACTTATTAATATCTAAAAATTCTGAGGTTTTTCATGCTATAAAGCTTTCAAATTTCAACTACTTTAGCAAATGGGTATAATATCCATTTTCTTATGATGATTACTAAGGCTATTTCTAATTTTTGTGTGCTTTACTTTCTTTCCTTTAATCTTACTGATGAATTATTGACAAACCTAATTATAGACATGTATAAAATATATAGTGTGATTATGTTAGATATGTGAGATATTCATTTTAAATAATTTTCAAGATCAAAATAATAAACGTATTTTCTTCACCTAGTTAATTCTTGACTGAGTAGAAGTTAAGAATTTTAAGATATATTCTCTGTAAATACACAATATAGTATTAACTTGATTGCCATGTTGTACATTATGTCCTCAGTTATTTTTTATTTAAATGTATATCCTTATTCATTTAAATAATATCATAAAATATATATCCTTGACCAATACCTCTTTAGCATTTTTTTTTTTTTTTTTGGTTTTTGGGCCACACCCGGCGATGCTCAGGGGTTACTCATAGCTATGTGCTCAGAAATCGCTCCTGGCTGTGGGACCATATGGGACACCGGGCAATCGAACCACGGTTCATCCTAGGTGAGCACGCACAAGGCAAACACCCTACCGCTTGCAACACTGCTCCAGCCCTTCTTTGACCTTTTTTTAAAAAACAATTAACAGGGCCCGGAGAGATAGCACAGCGGTGTTTGCCTTGCAAGCAGCCGATCCAGGACCAAAGGTGGTTGGTTCGAATCCCGGTGTCCCATATGGTCCCCCGTGCCTGCCAGGAGCTATTTCTGAGCAGACAGCCAGGAGTAACCCCTGAGCACTGCCGGGTGTGGCCCAAAAACCAAAAAAAAAAAAAAAAAAAAAAAAAAAAAAAAAAACAACAATAAAAATGTTCAGGTCAGAGGGCTCAACCAGTTGTATTCATGCTTTCATACAAGAAGCCCTGAGCACTACCTCTCATATATAGTATAAAAACCAACCATCCCCCCAATTTCAAATGTCCCCATTGCTTACATATTATCTATAAATTAGTATTAACTCTTCTTCATGGATGCTACTATTGAAAGTTATAATTTACTCTATCTTATTATATTATTTAATTCTTTATTCAAATTTTTTGTTATGTTCTCCAGCCAATCTCTAGGAAAAATATTTTTTCTTTTTATTGGTTTTTCAGCAGTGTTCCGGGCTTACTCCGGGCTCTGCATTCAGGAATCAATCCTGTGTACCATATTGGGGGGGGGGGGTGGGGGTAATCAGGGATAGAAACAGGGTTAGCCACTTGCAATGCAAATGCCCTTTCTGCATTCTGGCTCCAGAAAATATTTTTTAAATAATATCTATGGGGCCAGCGAGGTGGTGCTAGTGGTAAGGTGTCTGCCTTGCAAGCGGTAGCCAAGGAAGGACCGAGGTTCGATCCCCCGGCGTCCCATATGGTCCCCCAAACCAGGGGCAATTTCTGAGCGCTTAGCCAGGAGTAACCCCTGAGCATCAAATGGGTGTGGCCCGAAAAAACAATAAATAAATAAATAAATAAATAAATAGAACTAGAATAGGGTATTTAAATTTTGAATGCATATACAAGTCCACCTGAGATGCTCTTCTCTCTCTCTCTCTCTCTCTCTCTCTCTCTCTCTCTCTCTCTCTCTCACTCACCCACTCTCCTTCTCTCTCTGTGTGTAGATAAACAGCTCAAATGTAACATCTTAACAATTATCACCAATATAGTTCATTTGTGAAAATTATATACATATACAACAGATTGCAAAAATTTTTTCATCTTGCAAAACTGAAACTCTTTACTCCCTGAACCACTCCCCAATTTCCTCCACCTCCTAGTCAATTCCGGGCAACCACTGTTCTACTTTGTTTCTAGGTTTAACAATTTTAGATATCTTATTTAAGTGAATAATATAGAAATTGCATAGTATTTGTCTTTTTTGCCATTTGGTTATTTCCCAGAACATCAAGTCCTCAGGCTTTATCATTGTTGCAGCATGTAATAGAACTTCCTTTCCAATGATGGATTATTCATTGTAGTTATGTGTTATGCAAAGAATTGGCCTGTGCAAATATTATCTCAAGATTCTGTTTTGAATTATAATAGGTATAAATCTACAAATGGGATTACTGGGTCATATTACTGGGTCACCCTTTTTGGTAATTCTATTTTTTAAGATTTTTCCACCTCTTTTCCATAACAACTGAGTCATTTTATATTCCCATTAACAGTGACAAACTTTTGTTTCTCTACTACTTAATTTCAATTTCTCCAGTTTCTCTGAAATTTGTTATTTTTTAGGATTATCTTGTTAGAGCGACAGCTATCTTAATGGAGGTGAGATGATACCTTAATGCAGTTTTGATTTGCATTTCTCTATTGATTAGTAATGTTGTGCATATTTTCAAATGTCTGCTGGTCATTTGTATCTTGCCTAAGGAGAACTGAGTATTCAATTACTTTACCTATTTTTGAATTATAATTTGATTTATTATTGTTGATATTCCGAATATTATTTACAAATTTCAGAGAGCAAGTCCTATCAGTTATGTGATTTGCAAATATTTCTCTCATTCTGTAAGCTAATTTTCATTATCTGGCTTATTTCTTTTGGTGTGCAATTTTTTTCATAAGCCAGTATTCTGTTTTATTGTTTTAATGTAAGAAAAATTTATGAAGCATAAAATCTATAATTTAAAAGTGGAGTTTATTAGCATTTAGTATGTTCATTATATTAAACATTTATATCTTTTATCTATTCAGAATTTTTGTTTTGTTTTGTTTTTGTTTTGGGGTCACACCTGGCCAGTGCTCAGGAGTTACTACCAGCTCTGCACTCAGAAATCTCTCCTGACAGGCTCAGGAAACCATATGGGATGCCAGGAATGGAACCTGGTCCATCCTGAGTCAGCCTCATGGAAGGCAAATGCCCTCCCTCAATGCTATGGTCCCTGCTCCTATTCAGAAATTTTAAGTTTTTAACTTTCATATATGTCTGGTTTTGCTTTTGTTTTCTATAATTATAGTGTCACAAACAAGAAATAATTATTAAATCCAGATTTTCTCTTGGAAATTTTATAAATTTTATCATTTTAAGTTTTACATTTTTATCTTTTGAGTTGATATTTATATATGGTATAAAAGGTGGATTCAACGGCAGATATTCAGTTTTTTTAGCATGTTTGTTGAAAGTACTTCTCTTGGTAAGACTTGCCTGTTGTAAGCCTCTTCAACCACAACCTTGAGTCAATCTTTGGCACTGCAAGTTGTTCTTGGAGCACTACTAGGAATAATGTCTGAGCACAAAACCAAGAGTAAGCCCTGAACATCGTTGGGCATGGCCCAACTTCTCTTCACCCCCAAGCAAAAGACTATTTCTTTCTTCTTGAATGATCTTGACACTCTCGCTGAAAGTTCTTTGATCAAACACATTCTTTTTTTTTAATATCTTTATTTAAGCACCATGATTACAAACATGTTTGTAGTTGGATTTTAGTTATATATAAAAAAAAAACTTCACCAGTGTAATGTTCCCACCAACAATGCCCTTCATCTTCCTCCTCCCCCACCCCTAGCCTGTATTCGAGACAAGATTTTATTTCCCTCACTCACTACCATTGTCATGATAGTTGTCAGTATAGTTATTTCTCTAACTAAACTCACCACTCTTTGTGATAAGCTTCATATCTTAGCTTCATATCATATCCTTCCAGCCCTCATTTCTATAGTCTCTCTGGGTATTATTACAATCTGTCTTTTATTTTTCTTAATTCCCACAGAGGAGTGAGACTATTCTGTCTCTGTCTCTGTCTCTCTCTGTCTCTCTCTGTCTCTCTGTCTCTCTGTCTCTGTCTCTCTCTCTCTCTCTCTCTCTCTCTCTGACTTATTTCACTCAGCATAATAGTTTCCATGTCCATCCACATAGAGGAAAATTTTATGATTTCATCTTTCCTGGCAGCTGTATAGTATTTTATTGTGTATATGTACCACAGTTTCTTTTTCTTTTTTTAATTATTTAATTATTTATTTATTTTAATTATGAGAACAATGATGCAAAGAAAGAGGACAAGGTAAAGTTACCATGGAAAGACAATCACCAATAAACAGAGTTCTCAGAAGAAATCCCCTTGCTGACACCTTAATTTTGAACATCAAGTCAAGGAACATTAAGCAGAAATAAAACAGAACCCATGTACAATTACTTTGTCCCTAAAGTCTCCAGATATAATTATAACATTTCTTAGTGGTACACAAAGCAATTTAAAGCCATGATATGTGTGTAACACCTGAAACATTGAAGGCATAGTATTTTTTACATTTCCATGCATATGCATATTAGTTTATGTTAACCTCAAAAGTTTAAGTAGGTGTTTTTTTAAGATTTAGAGTCAACGGAGCAAAGTAAAAAATGGTGTTAGAGTGGCAATTATTGTTTCCATAGGCCCACCAAAATATGGGTGACATGGAAAGGAAAGCCTTGGCATAAATACAAGGAGACCCTACGCCTGAAGTTTCCTGACATAAGAGCAGCTCTAGCTTCCAGCAGAATAGTTTGTCTAATCCAAGTCCTTGTCTGTAGTGCCAATACAGTTTTATTTTTCAGTCTCTGTTGTTGGCAAAAGATCCTGGAATCTGTATATCCTACATTGAAGTCAGGCTGGTGTCCAGAGTCCTCTAGTTTCACCTCACAATTAAAGGGCAATGCAGAGAGCCCTGTCCAGTAAGCAGGACATTATTGTTTTTAAGTCTTCTCAGTGTTAAGGGAAGTCTCTTTTGAGTAGGTCGATGTCAGAGCAGCGGTAGGATCTTCCCTGGTAGAGGATTGCTTCCAGTTGATGTTATAGACAATGTTGGATGTTTCGTAGGTGGCTTCCCTAGTTCAGGGGTAAATGGAGAATGCCCATTCTTCTGAGGTCTATGCCAGGTCATTATGTCAATGTTCAGGGTGTAAGATCCAATTGCACTACAATTTTTGTGTGTTCCCATCTCTATTTGATAAGAACTTATTTGTATGTATAGAATTTCACCATTTTAATGTGCTTATGCAAACAAGAAATAATGCCACGTGGCATTATTGGTATATATAGGGGCTGCAAGAACAAGTCCTACAATCCCCGTGATTTGATTCATACATAAGCGATAAACTGAGGGAATTTTTCACCAAATTCCTTATTGATCAGTTCACAAAGAGAAGAAAAGATTAAAAGTAGGGGAAATCGTCACTATATAAGAGAATATTAAGTAAAAGATATAGCTGTTGGGGCCGGCGAGGTGGTGCTAGAGGAAAGGTGTCTGCCTTGCAAGCGCTAGCCAAGGAAGGACTGTGGTTCGATCCCCTGGCATCCCATATGGTCCCCCCCAAGCCAGGGGCAATTTCTGAGCGCTTAGCCAGGAGTAATCCCTGAGCATCAAACGGGTGTGGCTCGAAAAAAAAAATATATATATAGCTGTCAAAGAAAATAGATATAAAAAACTCAAAGGACATATTTGCTGTTTTATGCTTTTGAAATAGTTGGGTGGGTGTTAAATTCAGTGCACCACGCTGGTCCGTGATTTTGGGTGGTACAGTGCTGAAGTTAAAAAGGATAAATGTGGAGTAATGAAAGTTTGGGGTGAGAGAGTTAAAGAGTAAAAATGAGTTTTGTAGGGGTGTGATAAAGAGCAGAATACAAAATGGACATTCTGCATACACAAAAACATATCTTAAGGATATAGAGTACTATTAATATATATTGTGCGTGCGGGGGCACTAGCCCCCGCGTGGTTTGGAACATGTAGACTAATATGAAATTACCAGTGACTGCCTGAGTACAGCAGAGCAACTATCAGCCACCCCCAGTACCACTGTTTCTTTAGCCACTCCTCTGTTATTGGGCATCTGGGTTGTTTCCAGATTCAAGCTATTGTAAGTAGCACTGCAATGAATATAGGTGTGATCAAGCATATTCTAAAATGCATTACACAGTTTTCCTTCCTCTTTTACACATTATCTCATCATATAATTTTCATTTTAAAATTATGCCTTAGTTCTTAAACAACTGTTCTGAAAGTGTTAATTGCCTGTTGTAGTAGACACCTTTTGGCTTTTCTGTGTATACCCCTTGTTAAGAATTGTTCTCTTTATTCATCTGCTTGACTAGGGTAGTTTGTTTTTACAATGAATTCTTTGAACACAGTCAATTAGTCTGGGATAAGTATCAGTCAGATGCAGCTGTTCAAAGTCCTCTTTTGGAATTTAGAATACAACCCTAGTCATGTTGTCCTCTCTCCACATGGCTAGACAGGATCCAGGAGACTTTGGGTATATTATAGTTTATTTGCCCATCACATACTCTGGAAAACAGAGGTAAGCATCTGTGGAGAGAGTAAATATGAGATGCAAAAGCAAATATAAAGCACGACAGGGGTACCAGAATGCAACCTCAATTTCAACTGAACTCAAATAGTTCATAATCGATAGTAAAAAAATTTTGATAAATATATTTATTGGGTCTTTAATAAATCAAAAATGAGTTGGGGCTGGAGAGATAGTACAGGAGGTAAGGCTTTTGTCTGATGTGATTCCGGTTCAAATCCTGGCATCACAGATGTCCCCTGAGTATTTCCAGGTATGGCCTAAGAAGCCAAAAGTCGAACCAAAATAAAATTCAGTATATAGACACTGCTCTAGACAAGAGATTTATCAATTTATTTGGTCTACTGTTCCCTTTACAGAAAAAAAAATGTTGCTACATTTCATTTTGTAAATCTACCAATTTTCACAAACAGAAGGTATCTACTTCCATTTTCTGGAAATGACAACAATCCATTTGGATCATTCCAATACCCTTTAAATAGTGGCATCACCCACTTTTGGAAGCATTTTCCTAGTGTAGATGCTAGAAATAGAAGAATAATTAAAGTGAACACAGTCTCTGCCTTCTTGGAACTTGCATTCTCTAGAGACAGAAAAACAGAAAATAGAGACTCAAATAAATATAGAAAATGTCAAAGGAGATCAAATAAAAGTGAGCCCTATGGGAGAGGTAATCTTAATATTTATTTAAAAAGTACAAAGTTTGAAGAACCTGAGAGAGAGAGAGAGAGAGAGAGAGAGAGAGAGAGAGAGAGAGAGAGAGAGAGAGCCTTGAGTCAGTAGTAGACCAAGAGCAAGGGCTTGGAATAGGCAGATGCATAAGGGGTTCATGTATGAAGGACTAATGGAGAGTAGGTGAGTTAGAAGAAGGTGAGATTAAATTTTTTAAAAAGCCCATTGGGTCCTCTTTCTTATAAATTAATTTGGAATGATTTATATATTTTTCCAAAGTCAGAGTTTTCATCCATGAACTTCATTTATTTTCATATGGTTATATATATTGTGTGTATGTGTGTGAGAGAGAGAGGAGAGGGAGAGAGAGAGAGAAAGAGAGACAGAGGGGGGGTTTGGGGGCCACACCAGGTGATGTTTAGGGTTGCTCTTGTTTCTGTTCTCAGAAATCACTCTTGGCAGGCTCAGTATGGGATGCCAAGTATTGAACCTGTATCAGACACATGCAAGTCAAACTCCACATCCACTGTACTGACCCTAAGCTTACACACTTCTTTATGAGATTTTCATCAAATCATTTCTGAATGTTTTAAGATGTTGATTCTTCTCTGCTGCAGTTGAATTGTACATATTATTTTTATGGTTTTGTTGTTGTGGTGGTGGTGGCGGTGGTGGTGGTGGTAGTGGCAGTGGTTCATTTTAATTTTGAGCCACACTCTGAGCTGCTCAAGGGCTACTCCTGCTTCTGTACTCAGGAATTACTTAGGGTAGTGCTTAGAAGCTTATATAGGAAGCTGGGGATCAAACCTGGATTGGCCAGGCAAACACCCTAGCAACTGTTCTGGCTCTGGCCCCTGGTTTTTTCATTTATGTATTCATTTCTGTGTGTGTGTGTGGCGGGGGGGGGGGGGGGTGTTGGGCCACACCTGGTGGTAGTCAGGGGTTATTGCTAGCTCTGTGCTCAGAAATCATTCCTGGCAGGCTCTGGGGACCATACAAGATATTGAGGATTGAATATGTGTCAGTCATATGCAAGGTAAGCGCTCTACCCACTGTGTATCATTCCAGCCCAGTATTTCCTTTTTAATGCCTTCCAATTAGTAACTTCTCCACTAAGCATACATCCAGACATTTTACTCATTTTCACTTTATTTTCTATGTATGTGAGAAGTGATTTGTTTACTTCTAGGACTATGCATTAAGTTTGCTTTAGTAATAAAGGCTTTCAATAAAGACAACTTTCCCTATGTCACTTAGTTATATGCTTAATATTATCAAAATGCCAGTAAATAGAAAACATGTTTATAATCTTCCCACACTGACATGAACGGAAGTTCTCCCTTAGAAAATCTAAATTTCTTTGTACTGTTGTTTTTGTTTTGGGGTCATACCTGGCAAATCTCAGGGCTTACTCTTGACTCTGCTCAGGGATTATTCTTGGTGGTAATCAAGAACAATTTAAAAGGGTCAGACAGTCAGACTACATGATGAGTAAGGCAAGCACCATAACCCTTTTGTTATCTCTCTAGCCAAGCAATCTAAATTCCTTTAAGAACTTTTTCTGCAGGGCCGGAGAGAGAGCACAACTGTAGGGCCTTTGCCTTGCACACAGCTGATCCAGGATGAACGGTGGTTCAAATCCTGGCATCCCATATGGTCCCCCGTGCCTGCCGGGAGCAATTTCTGAGCAAAGATCCTGGAGTAACCCCTGAGCATCGCCAGGTATGACCTAACTCCCCCCCCCACAAGAAAAATCAACAACAAAAATAAATAGCTTTTTTGCTTTATCCACATGAATTTTGGTAGATTAGTAAGTGGAATACTCATATTATTATTTTTTTATTATTTAACTTTATTTTCTAATTATCACTAATTTATTATTATGTAGAATGTCAAATATTTTGCTGTTTTATTTTGTTTTTGCTTTGGGGCCACACCCGGTTACGCTCAAGGGTTACTCCTGGCTATGCGCTCAGAAATCGCTCCTGGCTTGGGGTACCATATAAGACGCCGGGGAATCGAACCATGGTCCGTTCTCGGTTAGCAAGTGCAAGGCAGACACCGCTTACGTCATCACTCCAGCCCCCAGATTTTACAATACAACTGAACTCCTCAGTTTGCTTACCTAAATCTGTTCTCTCTGGAAGAAACCACAGTTGTTAGCATATATCTTTCCAGAACTTTCCTCACATATTTATGTTCTAAAATGATATATATTTGCACAGATTTAGTTTTACTTTCTGTTTTTAAGACAGAAGGGCTGCCAGTCTACACATAATATTCTATAATTTATATTTTTATTCAATCATGTTACAAAGATAGGTAGTCTCTGAATACTTGCATAGTACCCATTAGTACTTTCTTCCTTTTTGCATGGCATTTTAAATATGAACACATTCATTAGTTTTTCTATTTTTGTTAAGACAATATTGACTTACAAGAGTTTAAATGTTTATACAAATTTGGGAACACACTCAGAAGTGATCAGGGGCACAACTAGCAGTATTTGGGAAACCACACAGTGTCAGGAATTGAACCTAGAGTTCCTATATGCAAAGCATGCATATACTGTAGCCCTTTGAACTATTTTCTAGTTCAATTTTTATGTTTAAGAGTACCATATTACTACACCACCCTTACCACAAAAGTTTCAATATCCTTCCATCACTGTCCATCTGACCTTTTCTGTTACTCTTCCCCTACTCTTCTTAGTAGCCACAGTTCTGTGGCCACAGTCTAATTTATTGGACATTATTTCCTTGCCTTTTTTCTTTTTTTTTTTTTTTTTGGATTTTGGTTTTGGGGCCACATTTAGTGATGCTCAGGGATTAATTCTGGCTCCACACTCAGGAATCATTCCTGGTGGTGCTCAGGGAGACTATAAGGGGTGCAGGGGATTGAACCGTTTTGTTGTTGTTGTTGTTGTTGTTGTTTTTTATTCACGTGTAAGGCAAATGTACTATATCCACTGTATTTTCACTTAAGCCCCTGTTTGTTTGTTTGTTTTTTTAATTTAAACACTATGGTTACAAGTTTGTTCATACTACAGTCATTTTTCTCACAGCTAAAGTTGTTCATGATTGAGTTACAATCATACACCTCACCAATGTGCATTGCATTTCCTGCCACCAAAGTCAACAGTTTCCCTCTCACCCTCCCTAATGTCTTACCTTCCACTCACCCTCCTCCACCTCTCTCTCTCTCTCTCTCTCTCTCTGTCACTCACTCTTTTGATTGTGTTTACTTGGGGGGCAGAGCAATCGCTTTAATGAGCTAAGTGCAGGCATTGCAGATAGGCATTGCACATGTCTATCCTGGTTACTACAATGACCACCACTACCACTACCCTCAGCACTCCCATTGAATAATTCATAATCCCCAAACACCTAAACACTGCCAGGTATAGCCCCAAAACTAAGCAACAAGAAGAAACTCCAATGATGTCTTTTTAAAACAAAAACAAAAACAAAACAGCAGTTTACACTATTTGGTGCACAAGCCTTTTACATTTTTTTTTGTCTTTTACATTTTTGTATTTGTTGCTGTTTTTGTTTGTTTGTTTAGGGTCATAACTAACAGTGTTCTGGGATTATTACTGGCTCTGCACTCAGGGATCACTCCTGACAGGAGTTGGTAACCACATGGAGTGCTGGGGATTGAACCCAGGTTGACCATTTGCAAGGTAGACACCCACCTGTTGTACTATAGATCCATTGCCTACTTTGTGTTTTTGTTTGGTATTGGCATCACTTCCAAAGGTGCTCAGGGACTACTATTGACTCTATTCTCAGGGCTGATTATTCCTGATAGTGCTTGTTTTTCAACACATGCAAGATAAGAACGTTGACCTTTGTACTCTTCTCTGGACTATATCCTTGTTAAATTGATTCCTGGGTACCTAATTATTTCTTCTTTTTTTAAATTAAAATGTATTTACCATGATGTACATAGTTGTTTGGTTTTATAGATTTTTCAGACTTACAATATTCCCACCTACCCCGGGGTACTAGCCCCTCTTCTCATTCCTCATGGCTTACTTCATTTCGTCCCCCAAAACCTCAATCTGACTCCGTGACAGTTACATTTTTGTTTTTGTTTTTGTTTTTGGGCCACACCCGTCGGTGCTCAGGGGTTCCTCCTGGCTGTCTGCTCAGAGATAGCTCCTGGCAGGTACGTGGGACCATATGGGAAACCGGGATTCGAACCAACCACCTTTGATCCTGGATAAGCTGCTTGCAAGGCAAACACCGCTGTGCTATCTCTCTGGGCCCAACAGTTACATTTTTAAGTTCAACTGTTGTCATTCTGGTCCCTCATATACAGTAGTATTAGATGTAGTGGTTTAGATATATCCAGATACTTTTGTACACCACTTCGACAGATACTGCTCTACACCATAGAGGAGACTCCTGACTCTTGCCACTATGTTACTTGCATGCCTTCTATCTCTTTCCCTGGTATTTTGGTTTCTATAATCTAGAGTCAGTGTTTTGCCCACCTTTGCTATCTTTTTAGTTTCCTAGATATGTTATATCTGTATATTACAGTTTAAACTGCATTTTATAGTTTAATTCTTTTCGATGCAGTTGTAAACGGGATTGTGTTTGTGATTTCTTTCACCTCTAATTTGTTGTTTTCATAATGAAATGTGACATTTTTGTACATTAATTTTGTAACCTGTCACTTTACTTTATTGGTCAACAAGTTCTAATAATTTCATCTTTATTAGTTGTAGTTGGTGCTCAGGAGATCATAATGTGCTGGGGTCACAAACCCAAAATTCTGTATATATTAAGCATGTACTTTAACACTTGAGAAATATCCCTGGCAGTCTTAAATTTTTTTAATGAATTTCTATATATATTATAACATCACCCCACTCAAACTTTTAGCTATTTCCCATTAATGGATATTCAGTCTTTTCTGATTGTTTTGTTTTTGCAGTTCTAAGCATGTTACAATAAACATCTGTGTGCTAACTTCCTAGGATTGATATTAAGTAATGGAATTTAAGCTGGATATTTGATTATCCATTCTATTCTCCTAACCAATTCTCAAGTTCCTGGTTTCCTTAATTTTTTCTTATGAAGTAATAAAACAAGAGAGACACAGAATTATACTGTCAGGCTCAAATTTTATTTTTCTATTTTTTTTTTGAGCCTCACCCAAAGGTGCTCAGGGGTTACTCCTGGCTTTGCACTTTGGAATTACTCCTGGCAGACTCAGGGAACCATACAGGATGCTGGGAATCAAACGCAACTTGGCTGCCTACAAGGCAAATGCCCTATCTCCTGTTCTATCGCTGTACTATCTCTCTGGCCCCAGGCTCAAATTTGTTAATAAGAAGATTTGTTTTCTTTATTGGGCAGGGCAATTCCTGGAAACCTCATGCAAGCAAGCTGTTACTGTTTGCTTTTTACCCAGTGCCATTTGACTTGGAACATTTCTGAAGCTTTTCAGTTCCTGTACATCTAAATGAGTGACTGTTTCTGGGTACAGGTTGGTCAGTGGTTTTGAAAAACTGGACAGGGTTCTCTGTTTTTGGAGGACTCAGTCTATCTACTTGTGTTTCTCTACACAAGGAAGCATTATGTAAGGAACCATTCGTTACACATTTCAAATGGGCCATAGGAGAGAAGCAATTTCACTTCAACCCACTAGTTATTACTATAAAGCATGAGCCTGAATTAAAGTTAGAGAGAGGAACATTCATTCTACTCTTTAACATGCTTGGAAATCTGCTCTCCCATATCCCATGAGCACAAATCACCCTAAAACTTCCCCCATTCTCTTTCCTGGTGTATTTTTCCTCATTCCTCATTTCTTCATCCAGTATTAGGGCTTTCTTTCTTATAATCTACCACTCTTGGAAAGGCATAGTAGTGTCTATATGTCTGGACTTAGAAATTATGATGGAAGAGAAATATCCTTAAATAATTTGATGAATACAGAGTAAATTTCAACTAAATGTGTCCTTAAAATGATCTGTACTTTAGAGTCAGATAGTTCTCAGTTCAAATTCCAACTGTTATTGGGTAATAATAATAAGGAATATAATCAGCCCTAAGTCCTTGAGTCAAATATTTAAGCAACTTGAAATCTCAGTTTATTCATCCCTAAAATGTGTGTAAAAATAGTTAATGAACACAATCATGCGTACAGAAGGATAGAGAGAGCCTGAAACCTATGGTGGTTATTTCTTTATGAATTACTTATTAAATATAACCAGGTCAAGTTTTTGTCTTTGTATAGACTTACCGTATTTTCCGGCATATAAGACGACAGGGAGTATAAGACGACCCTCTTAATTTTGCAGTTAAAACATAGGTTTAGGCCTATATTCGCAGTATCAGACAGAACGTTCCTGTGCTGCAACTGTATGTACCACAGTGAGCCAATCACAAGAAGCAAAGGTTCAAAGGTTCTACTGTCATAGACTTCCTCTCTGACTCTGGCCCATCTGAGCAGGCTTTTGACTGTGTAAATTCGGGTCCAGAACATTGTCTAATTTGCATGCATCAAAAGCCTGCTTGGATTGGCGGAGTTAGAGAGGCGGTCTGAGCAGCCTTGCAGTGATTGGTGCAGGATCGAATTGGAAAATTCATTTTGTGGCAATATTTAGACAATTTTCATTTAGCAGCATATTGAAACATTTTTCGAGATATACTCAGCATATAAGACGACCCCCGATTTTCAGTTGACTATTTTTTGTTTCAAAAGTCGTCTTATACACTGGAAAATACGGTAGACAAAAGTCTCATGTTTTTTTATAAGTCCATACCTAAACCCAAATTCTGAAAAAGTGACTCACTAGAATTTCTCCTACTTTTAGAGCTAATTCAGGGAACTTGATCCAACATTTTATCAAATGGTTAGCATTTTATCAAACATTTTGTTTATGAAAACATTGATCAAGATGTTTAGAGGGGCAAAGCAATAGAGCAGCGGTAGAGTGTCTGCCTTGCACTAGGCTGATCCAGGACAGAACTGGGTTCAATCCCGGGCATCCCATAGGGTCCCCCAATCCAGGAGCGATTTCTAAGCGCATAGCCAAGGAGTAACCCCTGAGTGTCACCAGGTGTGGCCCAAAAGCCTAAAGCAAAAAAAAAAAAAAAAATGATGTTTATCAAACATTTTCTCTAAGTAATCCTGGAAAGAAATCCCTTAATGTTTAACACTCTGATCTCTGGGGTCTAAGAATTTGGCATTCTCTAAATGACAACCAGATCAGAACATAATATTGATCTACTTCAAACCTGTCCAGTTTTAACCTGTTAATTGGCTCATGAGATCTTCAATGATTTGGTTTCCAACCTTCTTCAGCCTTATTTGTTTCTTTCCTACTAACACACACACACACACACACACACACACACACACACACACACACACTCACACACACACACACAGAGTTTTCTATTTTTGTTCTGCTTCAAACGTTCTCAGTTCCTCAAACCCAACGTGTTCTCTTCACATCTGTACACTCACATCACGTCCAGTGCTCCATTATTCAAGTCCTCCTTCTCTCATCACTGTGGTCAATCATTTGTATCCTTGACTAAACAATAAGCTCAGAGTACATGCACCATCATTTTTTAGAGGAACACTACACTAAAAACATCTAATACTGGCCTATTTTTACTATGAATAAAAAAGTGGGTACAAAAAGGTGTGTTTTTAGTATAGTGATCTGACCAATTTGTCCAAGCAAAAAATTCATAATGGGAAGATATGAGAAGGAATAGCATCAAGTATGCCTAATTTAAGCAGCCTTTGAATTAAAAAGTGTGACATTTATGTATATGTGTGTACAGTATATTCTGTGAAAAGCAAACAACAAACATTTGCTGAGAACGTTAACTGAACTAAAATGTATTGATATTTATTTTATATTATATTTATTTTTAAATATTTATGTTTAATATTTAACTTAACAAATTTAAGTTTCCTTTCGCAACTGCTTTTATCTTATCTACTTCAACCTCCCTTAAAAAATAAAATTTCCCGGAGAGATAGCACAGCGGCGTTTGCCTTGCAAGCAGCCGATCCAGGACCAAAGGTGATTGGTTCGAATCCCGGTGTCCCACATGGTCCCCCGTGCCTGCCAGGAGCTATTTCTGAGCAGACAGCCAGAAGTCACCCCTGAGCACCGCCGGGTGTGGCCCAAAAACCAAAAAATAATAATAATAATAAAATTTAAGACCAATAGAGACATGGTGTTCTTATTCAAAGATGGGTTTCATTTTTTTAGTGTAATGATAGAAAGGACATATTCTAGGGACTCATTCAGCAATCTGGTAATTTTTTACCATTAGAGTTGAGAAGGGAGGGAGGATCGATAGCACAGTGGTAAGGCATTTGCCTTGCATGTGGCCAACACAGGAAGGACTCCAGTTCAAATCCCGACATCCCATATGGTCCCCTGAGCCTGCAGGAGCAACTTCTGGTCTAAGAGCCAGGAGTAACTTCTGAGAGCCAATGGGTACGACTTCCCCCCAAAAAATAACAAAAAAAAACAGTTGAGATTTGTTGTTGTTGTTGTTGTTGTTTTGGGGCCACACTTGGAGGTGCTCAGGGGCTACTCCTGGCTGCACTTAGAAATTGCTCCTGACAGGCTCAGGGAATTATATGGAACGCCAGGAATCAAACCCAGATCCATCCTGGGTCGGCTGCATGCGAGGAAAATGCCCTATTGCTGTGCTCTTTGGCCTCAGTCAACATATATGAAGCCCACCACAAAGAGTGGTGAGTACAGTTACAGAAATAACTACACCAAAAACTATGACAATGGCAGTGAATGAGAGAAATAGAATGCCAGTCTTGAATAGAGGCAGGGGGAGGAGTAAGATGGAGGACATTGGTGGTGGGAAGTCGCACTGATGAAGGGGATCTACTTTTTTTATGACCGAAACCCAACAACAAACATGTTTGTAATCATGATGCTTAAATAAATATCTTTTTTTGGTATTTGAGGTAATTTAATTGTGATCATTTAAATTTTAAAATAAAATTTCCAATCTGCCTCCTTATGAAATGAATACAGTAGTTTATATTCTTTGTCATTCAATATTGTAAAATTACCTTGTGTTCAATATTTTCAACCCCAGATGAATGGGTCTGAATTAGCGTCACACGTGAAATAAGAAATTTGTATTATTATTAGCAGTAGTAGTAGTAGTATTACACATGTAGTCAGCAAATCTTCTACCTCCTATCAAGAATGAGACGCCTGCCAGAACTGTCATTTTTATTGAATACAGAGACCACCCTTAGGTGGGAGTTTCATCAGGTAGGAGACTATCTCAGGGGCAGTATGGACAGATAGCTCAAGCTATCTTGATCCAGTCTTGCACAGGTTTACATGTAAGACCATCTCTGGTTTGGTAAAATCAAACTGTAAACAAACAGATACAAAGGAACTAGGGATGATCTTTGTTTTGGATAAAACAAAGTATAATGCAACAAATGTTCTTTTTTGTTCTAAATATTGAGAGGGGTACATAAATCATATTATATTATTCTCTTCAATAGAACCTCCTGATCAGATCTTACAAAAGTAGTTGTGTTTTTGCATAGACATAGTAAAGGGTGGGGAAATAAAAAAGAAAGATATAAAAAGCTTTTAGCATCAAGTATGGTGGTTAGGAAAATTTAAGCCATTTATTGTTGTAGCTAAGTTCTAGCAATCACTGCTAGTGAGGATAGACTTGGCTGTAAAACATCAGAGGTTACATTGTCTGTACATCATTCTCAATACATAATCAGCTTTTTCGATATCCTTGACTTATACATATCACAACATTTTCATAGACTTTTTTGAACCAAAACTATTTAAATAAATATCTTAAGGGGCCGGGCGGTGGCGCTGGAGGTAAGGTGCTTGCCTTGCCTGCGCTAGCCTATGAAGGACCGCGGTTCGATCCCCCGGCGTCCCATATGGTCCCCCAAGAAGCCAGGAGCAACTTCTGAGCACATAGCCAGGAGTAACCCCTGAGCATCACAGGGTGTGGCCCAAAAACCAAAAAATAAATAAATAAATAAATAAATAAATAAATAAATATCTTAATTTAAAAAATAAAGTTGAGAAGGAGAGGATGGAGTGATAGCACAATGGGTAAGGCACTTGCCTTGCATGAAGCTGACCTGTTAACTCTGACAGCCCAAATGGTCCCCAAATGGCTCTTAGGAGAATCTTTTGCTTGGCTGTTTCTGAGAATGGCATTTTTGGAGAAATTGGCAAGGGCAGGGTCCAAATATTTCAACTGTCACCTTGTGGGGAGGCACAATGCTAGTGAGGGCTGCCAATAAATGTAGCCCAAATTACAGCTATGTGAATCTAACAACTCTTGCTGCAGGACTTATTAGGATTGAGAGAGAGAGACAGAGACAGAGAGTGAGAAAGAGATTATATTGACTTTCACAAGCTCTTGGCCTAAGGTCTGTGGACATTGTCTGCCAGTGAATCATATACAGCCCACCCACACTGCCTTTGGAACATTTTCCTCCCCCAAATGCCCTAGCTAGGTCACCTCTCTATCAATGGCCCTAGCAATCTAATAAATGAAGTGACCTTGGTTATTCATCCACACACAAATATTTATAAAGTACCTTTCCCTTGTATGGCATTTTGTTAAATCTACTGGGGGTGGGAGAGGGACATACAAACCAATATTTTTAAAACATTGCTTAAGCCTGTGATCAAACTCCTAATCAAGCTGAGGCAGAGAAACATCATTACCTGAGGGGAAAAAAACAGCATGTTCGAAGACTTGATGCTGGTGCTTTGTGTTGTGTGTGAGGGAAAAAAAAAAGAAATCAATGTGTGATTGAAGTTAGTAGGACAAAGGTAGAGTTCATGCTGTGTAGGAGAGAGGAACTTAGGAAAGAGAAAGTTGAGCTGGACTTCTG